>NW_024962263.1:47225277-47319015 GCF_019238085.1 Lagopus leucura
ATGGATGGATGGATGGATGGATGGATGGATGGATGGATGGATGGATGGATGGATGGCAACATATGAAAAGTGATCACTTAACAATATTCTGCCTTCAGCTGTTGAATTGCAGTGTGTGTGCTCTGGAAGTTCACGCAGCCATAAGAAACTGTCCTTTGAGACCCATTGAGACCTCTACTCCAGTAATTGCATGTTTCCTGGTGGGGGGAGAGTGGTGGATGCAGTCTACAAAAGCTGGATTAAATCAAGTACAAGGGAGCTTGTATTTTTTGAAGGAAATTCATGTTTCTTTCTAAGCAACATTTTCCAGTGTAACCTTCGCCACTGCCTTATGTGAGCACTTAGAGAAGGACAAGCTGCTCTTTTGCAAAGCCAACTGAGGGAAAAAAAGCAGTGACCTGTGAGAATAGTTAAAAAAATATCAAAATACATTTTTTTTCCAGTAGACTTTGGGGATAATAAATATTTTGTTGACTTGTTTGCAGACATTAATACAGAGCAACTAGTCTAACACAGGTCCGCAAGGCTTACTTCTCTAGAATCATCAGTCTCCTCTTTTCCTGCATGCATACTTTGAGTAGCCTTTATAGCCCTGCTACAAACTGTTCACAGTGGAATTGGATGAGTTTTGAGGAGATAGTTGTTTTGGTGAAGGCATCTATCATATTAAATCAGTGTTAAAAAGGAGGCAGATACGACTAATCCTACCTCTTCAAGGATGCACATCAAAAATTTCTGTTAAAAATAGATACATTTTTCTAAGAATGCATTCAGAGGAAATTTCCCATTTATGGTTTCACGTGTCCCTTTTTGTTTAAGCTTAACATCTCCAATACCCATCAGATTTTCAGTTTCACCATGCTTAACTGACCCGAGCAGATTGTTCTTCCAGCATCACAGCAGAACCAACATGCCAGTGAAAGGGATTCTTTTCAGCTACACGCTTCATCAGCACTGGCATTGGTGAGACTCCTGTGCTGTACTTTCTATGGGTGAAAAGGGGACAGACAGCTACACATCCCATTTCTCAGTTCTGCAGGCTAGAGTTTGTAGAACAGGCTCTTGGAACATGGCTTTAGACTTGTACACTGAGCAAATTTGGTACAAAAGGCACAAAAGGAACTTCCACACAGTCTCACCATGCAATTTTTGCTGTCCAGTTTCTGAAAATTGTAATTTATCCTTAAAAGTTTCATCTCATCCTGATCCTGACTGCATTGTCTCAAAATACTGATAGTGTCACTGTGAAATTGTAGATGACTCAGTTTCCAACATCATGAAGAGTTAGAAAATGCATGTAGCCCACAGCCAAGAAAGCTCTTTTATCTCTTATTCAAGTGAGGACACTGAAATGGAAAAATACCAGGTCTTAGAGGGGAGAATAATCACTTGAGTTACATGTGAGTGTTATTAGTTGGAAAAAATGAAGAACTTACACTGAAAACATACTGAAACTGAAAGGCAATAGGGATCATAGTGTAGCCCAAATATTAAGCAGTTAGGAAATCCCATTAGAAAATGTGTGAGAGATTTCTTCAGTGATAGAGAACAAGGAATCTGTAGACAGGAGACTATTCTAAATAGACAACAAATAAAATAGAGATATGTCCCCACTTTTCCTTTGTGTATGACAGATACTGGAAGTCCTTGACCATGTCAGAAGTTTGGGCATATCACTGGTTTCCTTGGATTTTGTGATGAGGCCAGAAAGAAGAAAAAAGAAAAGAAAGAAAGAAAAGAAGAGGGAAAAAAAGAGCCTGGGAAACCCTCTAATTGTGCAGTCTCAGTGGTTTTGTTACTGCTCCAAAATAAGGGGTCAGGGCATAATAGCACTAGAAAAGCTTGGTTACTGTAGATTTTACATAACGAGTTCCCAGCTTCTCTCACTTCTCCCATTCAGTGTGTGCCCAGTTTTGCAACCAAGACAGAACAGAGAACAGATTTCAGCCATAAAGATGTCAGCGGGAGAGCTTGTTTTCCTTTGGTAAATTGCAATAAATTAAAGAAATGCCTTAGAGCTTGCAGGAGAAGAAAAAAACAGGAGGGAAAAAAAAAAAAAAAAAAAAAAACCTGAAAATGCTGAAAAGAATATTTCAGAATGTCCCAAATTTTTCCCCTTCCTTTTCTATGGTTTACTCTGAAAGGTATGGCTTTGGCAAAGCAGCCTCTACTGTTACCTGGTAGCAACACCTTCATTAGAAGCCTCTGTGTGCACAGGTGGTGCAGGACCCAGCACCCATCATGGACACTTATCTGGAGGCAGCCACAAAGAATCAGGAAGAAACACAAGAGCACCTGCTGGCAGCATGGCTGAGACACAACATTTACGTCCAACCTCAGTTCTGTGCTTGCAGTTTCATTATGATTTCTGGAAATGCCATCGTCCCTTGGAAATCAGCTTTTGCTGTGCTACAGTCTTAGGGTACTTCCATCAGAGATACAATAATACAGCAGCAATTCCTTATCGTGCACTGACACCTCCAGCCGCAATTAACTTCTCCCCTTTTCATTAGAGGCTTTTCTTCTGTCCCTTTACTTTGTCTCTCCCTTTTTTAAAAACAATAGCAGAAAAGGTGACAGCTGGTGTCAGTTGCTTGGGGTGCATTATAGGTAGAAACTCCATAACACTCCTGAAAGCAGAGATGTGGATACTACTGTCTAATTCCCCTCCTCCCAAGTCCCCCACCAAAGGACCTCTCCCCTAAATCTGAGCCATGATAAGAATCAGGTGCACTTGCACTCACTATGCCTACATAGCATACAATACTGTTGCACATGCAGCACTACTGTGATCCTTTCCTGCTACAGTTCAAGATGAGAATGGAATTAAGTTCTTAAGGACATGGGCTAGTTGAGCAGGGTGATGATGGGCTGACAATTGAACTGGATGTTCTTAAAGATCTTTTCCAATCTTAATGATTTTATGATTCTATGATTCTGACAGCACATCCCGAGCCAATAGATGAGAACTCTTTTTCATTAGAGAGCACATCTCCTAGCACAGACAAGATTATTTGGGTCAAATATAGGACTTAAGCTGAGTAGCTCCCACTACCATCAGTGAGCAGCATTTGACTAAATGTTCATGTACATAATTGAGCATTTATAAAAAACACAAGTTCATTAATACATGTATGTGTGCAAGTTTGTAGGAAGGCAAGTTTTTAGTTGCAGAACTCAGCTCTCTAACATAGTGTTTCTCAGATGAATGATAACTCATTCCCAAAAGATCTGTCTATGCGTGTGTCTGCCTTCATCAAAATAGAGATAATTCAGTAGGCACATACCAGTCTGCCTACACTCAGTTTTACACTCAAGTAACTATTTGGGAAAATTAGACCTTCAGCATTTAATATCCTGCTCACATACATTTGTTTTTTTCACACAGAGGGTGGTGACGCACTGGAACAGGTTGCCCAAGGAGGCTGTGGATGCCCCATCCCTGGAGGCATTCAAGGCCAGGCTGGATGTGGCTCTGGGCAGCCTGGTCTGCTGGTTGGCAACCCTGCACAGAGCAGGGGCATTAAAACTAAATTGTCTTTGAGGTCCTTTTCAACCCAGGCCATTCTATGATTCTATGATTTACCACCAAGTGCTCTATGAGATGCCTGGAAAAAAAATGCTCAGCTCCTACCCATATTTGTCAGAATGTTTTTTCTTGAATGCAAATTATATGGGATGAGTCAAATTTGGAAATCTTGGGAAATGAGCAGTATCAAGAGGTTCTGTGGAAACTTTGCTTTCTGGAAGGAATTTGACAAAGTAGGAAGAATTTCTACATGAAGAGGCCAAAAGAACTACGTGTGAACAGATGGTGACTGACAGTACCATACTCTCAGGCAGACTGATTAGTGCAGCCTCAGTGCCACGATAACATAGATGTGCTGGGCTGGAGCTGTCTGACACTTGACAGCTGAGAGAAAATCAGCAATTGGTTGCACCTATTTGTGCTGACATACTTAAGAAGGCAGGAAATTGTGAGAAGGCAGAGTAAAGGAAACAATACTTATATACACAAACATATATGTAGGCATATATATATATGTGATGATAGTTTTTTTCTTTGTCTCTTTAGTAAGGAAAGGAGGCTGTTTCTTCTCCATCGGGTTTTTTAATTGCATCTCTATTTAAAGATGAGTATACATACTCTGTACCAATGTAGTCTCCATTTTATCAGTAGCTCCCATACAGCTATCAAGAAACTGGCTGTTAGTGGGAGCTACATCCTAAGAGCTGGGAAAGCAGAGATTATCTCAAGGATTGCCAGGACCTCAGGAGGAGCTGAGTAATGCAGATCAGGTGATGCAGCTCTGCCATCTTAGAGAAGGCAAGGGTTTGCCTTCATGAGTGGAATCCATTAACGTCACTTAGATCTCCCTCCTGCTTCTCCAGAGTGTCCAAGCTGATCATCATTCTATTTAGAGCTGTGGCACCAAAGCTGGGCTCGGAATACAATGAGAAGGCAAGATTCTCAGTCTGCTCTCATCTGTACAAAGGAACCGGAGGGGCACTTTCCCCAGGTCAGACAACCTGGCACTGGTTTTATGCTGAGGCAATGCCTGGGCAGGCTTGACAGATGCACAGTGTTTTGAAACAGAGCTTGCATTCTTAAGGCTGCCAACTGCACAGAACAGAGCTGAATGGTGCAGTTCTTGGCTGGAACAAAACTGGGAAGTCCCTGGCTTCTTCCATTCAATTGGAAATAAAATATAAAGAAAGGGCATGAACATCCTATGAGATAAGTTCCATACTAAGACCTTACTTAAAAACACAGCTATTTATGCGCAGAGTACAAAGCCTTTAGCAGAAAGCATGTGGTATAATTACCATCCTTTACAGGCCTATTTTGCCAATGGGGAAACTGAGGCAGAGAGCAGGACATGTTGCTCAACAGGCACACGTGAAGTTACACAGCTTAGAGGAGAATCCAGGTGTCTGAAGTCCATATCTGACATTGTAGATATAAGCAGAGCTACTTCTTAGCTATCTATGGAATTCCCTGCAATTAGCTACTGAGCAAAGAGCTTAGCCATTCTCTCCTCAATCAGATACATTTATGAACACCTAATTTCACTGAAAACATTCTCAATAAACTAAAAATAGAATCATATGATCATAGATTCATTAAGGTTGGAAAAGACCTTTAAAATCACCTAGTCCAACCATCAGTCCACACCCACTGTGCCCACTAACCCATGTCCCTCCATGCCACATCCACACAGTTTGTGAACACCTCCAGTGATGGTGACTGTACCACCTCCCTGGGCAGCCTGTGCCACTGCCTCACTGCTATTTGTGAGATGAAATTTCTCTTAATACCCAACCTGAACCTCCCTTGGAGCAACTTCAGGCCATTACCTCTCATTCTATTGCTGTTACCTGGAAGAAGAGGCCAACTCCTATCTTGCTACAACCTCCTTTCAGGTAACTGTAGAGAGCAACAAGGTCTCCCCCTGAGCTTCCTGTTCCCCAGACTAACATTTCAGACAGCAGATCAGTTGCATGTATCCATGGCTATGGGCAGCTTTCCTTTGCTGAGTCAGTTACATTTCCTATTACTAAGCATCCCTACCCTTGTCTCTAGACCATAAATGAATTTCTAGATACTGGACAAGTACATCTGTATTTTTTTATGAAGTGTAACAATTTATGGCTTGATTTCAAACATCAGGTTCCAAAGCCAGATTCATTTAGTTCTGAAAGCATCACAGCAGGTTACATGGCTGATAAACTGGTTTTAACATAACAGTTAAAAATACTTATCTGATGCATTGCTAGCCTGAAGGCATGTACAACAAAGACTTTTTTTATATAACCCACATACACAATACGGAGCTCTATTAAAATATTTTCCTCTCAGACTTCTAAAAAGTGTCATATTGTAATTTTCATTTAAATTTAAACTACATTTAAAATTAAAGTGGTGATCTCCAATGACCCATCACTGAGATAGATCAGCCTGAGGCAAGAGTAGCTCCAATAATTTCAGCCTTTTGGGGGACCTGCACCAGAGGACATTTCAGGGGGCTGTGCTGCATGTGATTGCACTGTGTCTGCACACCTCTGATTGCCAGTGAGCAACAGCTCGGCTTTGGAAGTGGCAGGAATGATGGCTCTGCAAGCCAAATCCTACATGGAGAAATGCAGTTACCTTATTTGGGCAAAAATAGCAAGAAAAGGAGAAGGTGCATCTATAAAATCTAGTTTATTTTCATATCAGTACTGATTCACTCAACAAGAAAAGCAAATATGGAACATTATCTTTCCCAATGTTTTTCTTCAAAAGGGAAGAACAATGGTGATGTTCAGAGCAGACAAACAGCCAATGGAGTGCTCTCCTCCCACTTGAGCCCCCACAGACACTCTGATGGCTTTACAGGACACAGCTTATCCTTACAACTGATGTGTATTACAGAAGACCTTCGAGACCTTCAAATGAAGAGATGTTTGTAACTAAAAAGCATTTAGTATAATAGAGTCCAATAAAACAAGTTCTTTAGTGTATATGCAATTGCACTGAATGTTTTGGAGTGTAATGTCATTCTGCTTTTGCATACATTCTTTTTCTGAGTAAAACATTTGTGCACAGTATTGGAGATGGAATTTTACGTAGTTACAGTGGATGACCTTCAGCTTTTATTTTTTGCCTCACACTCTCACAAAATATAAGCTAAGCTACAACTCAGTCTCACACTTTGACCTTTTAAAATTTACTTTTAAAAATAGAGGTTATCTTTTATGTTGCAAATTATGCCTTCATCTTGTATAATCCCACAAGTCTGATATCACAGTCCCACTTCAATTATGCTAAACTCTTATGTTAATTTTAAATCATGTAACTTAATTCCTGGCAAAGCAGGCTGGTGATTTTCAAAATGTGGTTAATGAGGCAAAGTACAATCTAGATTCTGCTACTGAGATCATCTGAATCCCTTAGGTCACTGAAGATGACTGTGGAGAGGCTCTTCTTTGCAAAAGTCGGGCTTAGATTTTCAAAAAATGAATTTTTAAGTGCAGTGAGGGGCTATGAAATTTGAAGTTGAGCATACAAAGAAGTTGAATTACTTTCACTAGAGCCATAGAACAACAGTGCAGCTAAAACAATTACACTTCTGTGCACACACGCTTCAAAAGCCTTAAGTAGCATCCTCCCTTTTTAAATCACAAATGCAAACCATACCAGATTTTCAAGATGACAGCCCAGGGACCTGGTGCCTATGTCCATGGATGCTTGCAAATCAGTATCATTTTCCCTCTCATTTGCAGAAACCAAACATTTGCTAATAACTTCTTTCACCCTCTCAACTCAAACAATGGTTTTATCTGAGAACAGCTAGTAGACAAAATCTTATGAGACTGTACAGCTTTTTCAGTACAATTACATCCCTCTCCACATCCAAATCTCTTTCATTCTCTGGTCAGATAGGCTGAAAGCTTGTCACTGAGGCAAGCTCAACGTTAAGTCTCCAAAGAGCTTGTGCTTTGTAATGTATTAATATGTATTTCTCTGTATTAAAGAAATAATTCAAAACATGCATTAATTCATCTCCATTCTTTATTAGCATGCTAAACTTTTCATTTGCATATGGTTTGGGGAACAAATTTTTCCTTTTTTTGTCTGCAAATTAGCAATTAATTAACAAACACCTACATCAGACAAGACAAAGCAAATATATGGAAATCAAAAGGTTGGTGTACATTCATTTTTTACTCAACTTCCTTGATGACACGGAATAACTCACGGCAAGAGTGAAGCAACCAGAATTTGAGGCACTTACCTGAAGAAAGGTCTCAACAGTTCCATCCCAAACACTTCTGGTGTTAACACCCATGGTCTACCTATGCACGATGATGGCTCATAAAGTAGTACTGTGCTCACTTCCCTAAGGCATCCATGTACCTCCTTGTTGATGCTGAACATCTGCACCTCTCCAAGCCTCCTACTGCTGATGGTCTGTGGGCTTTTTCATTCTTGTCTTTGTTCCACAGCCCAGGGAATGGGCTGGCTTTGCCATGGGTGCTAGTAGCCCCATCTGGTACAATCTCTGCCTTTGGCTGCCCAGTCTGCTCTTATCTTTTCTTCTCAGAGCAGTTCATCCTGCCTTAAGAAGAGATGGGTCTGTCTCCCTGTGGGTCACAGGAACCCATAATTACTCCTGTGAAAGGAATAATGCCATATATACACACAAGATAAAGGAAAGAACAGCAACAGTTCTGGTCATGAACAGTTTTGGGGAACAAAGGAAAAGGACATTTCACTTACTTGTACTCTGATTTTCCTCTATCCATTTTGTACAGATTACTTCTCTTCCTGGGACATCCTGGCCCTATTTATGCAACAAATTGCCAGGGCCTGGGCTGATGATTGGATACTGGCAGACCAAGAGCAATCACAGCAGTTGCAATGAAACTGCTTCTTGATACAAACATTGCCATGTCCCTTAGCCACCAGTCTAAGAATTTGCCTTAAGCTAAATATGAAGACTATCTTAAATACTGGTGCCACAGTATTCATCATTTGGTTGACTCCAGCGTAAAATTAAAATGTTAATTTTAATGCACACATCAGTTCTCTGAAAGAAGGGTTATGTATCATCTATATAGTACATCAGTCAAAATAGGGTAGTGGACAGTGATTTCAGGTTGCAACCCAAACTTATTCTGCTAAACAGCTGAGTTGCTGTGTCATTTGCAGTGTTATGCATTTGTTCTCATGACCATCCTCCAATGTAAAATACTCAGATCTAAAAGCAGCTACAGTCCAATGGTAATCAAACAGCCAACTCATACAACTGAGAATACTGCAAACATCTTTAGAAAATTAGCCAATGCTTCTTTATTAATAAGAGACAGAAAGTAAAAAATACATTAAAAAAATAGTTTCAAAACCAATTTATGAAGCAGACACACCAAAAGGAATCATGCTACTCCAAATGATTTTTTCTTAAACTCTTAAAGAACTTTAGGTAAGCTAATGTAACATCTGGCTGTGCTACCTCTTCCACAATAATGGTATAAGCAGCTCTTTCAGGCATTTTACTGCAATTTATGCTGTTTATGGGTCTTACTTTTTGGTGCATTTTATTGTAACTTTATGTCACTTTAGTTTATAAAACCTGCACTAAGCCAACACAGCTCCACTTAGCAGCCACTCTGTTTCCTTTCAGAGGTAGCATCAAAGTAGTTCTTCTGAATCCCAACATGATAAATATCTAACAGAAGCCTGAAGCTATCCTGATTCTATACAATTGGTGATGTATAATTGAACATTAAATAATCCAAGTAATAGAAGTCATAGATCAGCTGTCTCTCCTCTTTAGACAATTCCTTTAAGTATTGCTTCACTACTTCTGCACTTGTTCTTTCATCGGAGGAATGTCTGTCTTTGAACCTAGGAAACTTTAGCTCAGCTGGAGCACCTACCAGCTGCAAAAAGTAATTGGCGTCTTCTTCCAGAGTTTCAAACTTTCCTATAAAATCATAGTTGATGAGGCAGGGATAGCAGAGCTTACTGACTTGCTCCCAGTGAATGTCCATTCCTACTGGACGATGGGAATCTAACAGATACTGGATAAACTCCTTGAACTTAACTCCTGATCCTGTTTCCAATGCCTCCTCATTTGCATTATGTCTATACTTCTTAATTATTGCCTTCCCAAACACTGGATGGTAATAGCTATTTGGATGTTCAAACTTATCCCTGAAGGCAGATACCAGTCTTTCCAAAGGATCACGTACAAATATAGTCTTGGTGTATGTGTTCAAACGTGTGTATATTCCTTTTAGGTCATAACTGTCCAGTTTCCTTAGGTGCTTTCCGTAGTGCACATCATCATGGGAAATATTGCGTACCGAAGTGGCAAGTCCATTGAGCACCATGAGGACCCTTTTCCAATTGGAGCAGCCTGCTTTTGGCACCTCGCAGTACAGGACCTTGTGCCTGTCCTCCACATAAATTCTTGACACTATGTGCACCAGGTGAGTTCTCAACTTCTTCATACTGTTGTATTTCTTGCAGAACTCATATAGGAAAGACCTGCGCTTTTCCTGGATGCTATCAACATCCTTCCACTGGTCACCCGTAACCAAAGTCTTGTTCAAAGGGTGCAGCACAGGAGGCAAATTTTTGAACTGGCTGTAGGGTGACTTGCTGATCTTCTGCTGTTCAGAGAGTCCGCTCACCAAGGAGACAGCTACTGCACCAAAAGGGTCGGCCTTTCCCTGCCATTGCTGGCTGCCCATCATGGCCACCTCCTGCCTACCAAGTTCAGGAGGAATATGCCTGCTCTGTGCCGCTTTCCTCTGTGTCTCTGGAGGTGGGAGAATGAAATCCTGCGAACATGGAAAAAAACAGACCTTAAAATGCAGCCACAGCACAGCCAAGCCCTATCACATTCCAACAGTGGCATAGACAGTGGCGTGCAAGCAAGGTGCCTTAAGTACTACAAGCCCTATCTTGAACCACTTGATCAATACATCTAGTTTAGCAACAGCCTGAGCTAATTACTGGAATACATACATACTTGGCAGTGCACAGCAGGTCTGCCTACAGAAAGATAGCATATACCAAATCTTTCAAGACACAGAGGGATGCTAATATTCCCAGCAGTGATGGCCAGCCTACACCATGCCTATGACCTTTACCCTCCACGACAGCACTGGTTGAATTACAGTGCTGCTAACAGCTTTCTAAACTGAGCCAACTGAGCCAATTGTTGAGTGAACCTGCTTTTACCACTGTGAGCTGGAATCCCTGCCCCCCAATGGCTGCACAGCCAGTGCTGGTAGTAGGGAACCAAATGAAGGCTCCTGAATAGGTGACATCAGTGCCTTTGGATAGGGTAGAGTGATAGCTGACCCCCCTCTCCAAACAGTTCCTCTTCCTGATCCCTATGGATAGGTCACAGAAGCCACAAGCATTAGACTGCATGCAGATAAAGCGTTTGCCATACAGAACCTCAGATAGCTGCAGTCACAGCCAAAAAATAAGTGTTTTCAAAGCTTATTCCATCTAACTTATTTAAACATCAACATTAATGTCACCAACTAACTAAACATCAACTAGTGACCCTGCAAAGAATGTAAGAAGATGAGACTTTCCTCCCAAACATTTCTTCCAGTGTCGCCAGCTTCCATGAAATCCACAAGCTGCAGGAACAGCAAAGCTCAAGTCTCTGTTTTGCAGTCAAATTCTACAAATTATCATGCAAGTCGACTGAAGACATTTTTTGCATCTTAACTATTCTTGTTCTCTCTTCTTGAGTGGATTCTATTGTGTTTACTATAGCTTGTACACTTTTGCCTCCTTTCTGCAGGCAAGCCTGCAGCACTGCGACATTAATAAACTGCCTGTTTCTTTGCATTTCTGAAAGGGAGGAAATTGGTCAATATGTTTTTAAATATCCCATAGCAAACACCAGGTAACCAGATGGACACCTATACACAGACTATCTGATTTCATAGGCCTAACTTTTTTGGAAATCCATACAGAAGGATTCTTTTGCCATAAAGTGATTAAACATTTACTGGAAAGTTGATTTGTGGACTAGCAGACCCATGCTTAAGCATGGGTTTCGGAGGATAGGAAAGTTCACAGACCAACTCCAATAAAGCTGTTAACAATTCAGAGAAATAATGTAAGAAATGGCAATGTACTGAACACAACTTGAATTCCTGTTTGATATAAAGCCTATAGAAAAAAAACTGTCAGTTTGAAGAAAAATTAGCCTACCTTAACATGTATTAATTTCCAGTGAGAAAAACTAATCTGGGGGGTAAGGCCATTGGGTACTGCCACAAGCCACAGACCAACAGACATTTGCTTTCATTGAATGGAGTAAAATGATTATTGTACTGGTGAAAGCAATAAAAGAAGAGAGCCATGAAGGACCTGTACATCTAAGGGAGCTCTCCTGTGTCAATGTTTTCAGACTTGCAAAAGGATAAAAATTCTTGCAGTTTGGCCTGATGTGATCTTTCTCATATCATCTAATTTTTGTGATCTAATATTTAATTATTTAAACAGAAGAAACACGTGTGCATAGAGATCTATCCCTTCTGCTTTAGGATAGAAAGAGTTCAGGTGTGTGGTTGATGTATAATTACAGAAGGTAGTGTTGGTACTAAGAGGGGGGATGACAATGGCGACTTACAAATGCTACTGTAGAACCACAGGCCTACAAACCATTTGAATTTTTTGACCTTATAAGTAACTTTAAAAGATGAAAATGAAAAATATGGGTTACAGAGAAATCTAGCACTCAACACCGGGCTCAGCAGAGACAGGAACAAAGTAATCAAAGGTCTTAAATTAATCAGCACGGATCTGGGGTATTTTATAAAACAGAAGACAGTCCCCCAAAACTGTGACTAGACTGTAGTACCCCAATGCAGAAAAAATTCAGGAGAAGGCAGAAGTACATCATTCCTATGCTATGTAATTCTAGTTTAGCTGTCTATTTCTGAGGACATTTCAGTACAAAGAGACTTAACAACCAGAATTTCAAACCAAAGCTGCTAAAATGAGCCCAACTCTTCAAAGGGAGAGTTCAACTTCCTGAATTAAGTCTGTCATCCAAAGCCAATGGAAGATGCTTTGGTTCCACTAGGCCAGGATGGAAGTGTAAAGACTGAAAGGTGGGTGGCATGATTTAATTCAATTTCAAACAGCCCACCTGTGGTGCAGGACCAACCTCAGAGAATAACCTGAGGAGATATCAGAAGAGGACTGTATTTTAGCCTCAGAAACTGTGAATGCAGCTGTAGGAACCACTACTGAAGGATTTTTCAAAGGATTAGAAGACTTCACAGAAAGATGGGCAGAACTATTCAGAGAAAACTCAGGAAACACCCTAAAGGGACAACGTGCACAGTGGGAGTCACTTGAAAGGGGCTCCCTCTCAGCAAGATGAGGCAAAGGAAGAATCAGGGGAAAAAAAGGCCCCAAACAGAAGGAAAAAAGAGGACCTGGGGAAAAACAATGGAAGTTCTGAAGGGGAAAAAACTATCTAAGTAGGTAAAATACTGTTATTTGCTTCCCCTCTCCACTTTCCCTTCTCATTCAGATACATTTCCCAAAGTGAATACAACAGTAGTGACTAATAAACATTTTTATAAGCTCCATGAGAAGTTAAGCAGTAAATGCCAACTCTAACTTGCTATATTTAAGAGTGGGAACAGATAACGGAAATGGTAATTTTCAAAGGCATGCATAACTGTTCCACTGCCATCTGTTTCAACTGAAAAATAAAAGAAAAACAAACCAAAAACTACTTATAGACTTGCCTGAGTAACCAGGCTAGTAACCTACAAGAGTAAGATGAATGATGAGTTGGATCAGGCTTTGCATTTGATGAGAGACATTTAAATAAAAAATTTCTCAAGAAACTACCTGTTCAGCTAGATGTTGAATAAGCAGTACTGTATTTCTTAAACAAAGCTACCTAATTCTGGTATGTTTAACTACTACTGCAACTCTGAAATGCTGGGAAAGGATCTTAATACTTTATAATACCAGGCTTACATGAAGTTAGGTGCTTTCTTTGTCTTCCTTTTGGCACCAGCTGTTTTTTCAGTGCTCATTTTCTGACACTGTAGAGATCTGAACATCCCCATGCTATGCTGACTTTATTTTGAAGAAGGAATGTGAAAATAAGAAAATTCCAAACCAATAACCATTAAAAAAAAAAAAAAAAAAAAAAAAAAAAAAAAAAAAAAAAGAATGTATGACCATTATATTTACCTTCTTAACTGTGCAGCAGCCCACAAACTGATGGGCATCACCATTTTGGAACATGTCTGAACCAACAGGCAACAAGCCGTTAATCCTCTTGCAGTTACTAAATCTGGCTCCAGACCTTCCAGTGCAAATGGTCCTACCAAACTCTTCCAGCCACGTGTCCAAATGCAGGGATGGCCACTCATGGCTCTCTAAAGAAAAGCTAAGTTTGGGAACCAATCACTTGGCATGGGAGATGAACACAATGGTCACCTTGGATAGAAGCGAGTTTGTCTTGAGACACTTGACATTCTGTGCAGCAGGCTGCACATATTTCATCCAAGAACTAAAATCCAGTAAAGTGTTGCACTCTCGCCAATAATTATGTGGAGTGCTGCGTCCTTCGTTTGCATTAACACATTTGAAAGAAAGTTAGGAAATGGCCAGGAGTCTAATTTAGATGAGTATGCACATGACATCTTTCTCACTTTAGTTGGGCAGGAGCAGAAGGTAGACTTAAAATTTGTATTCGTTCGAATACAAAGAAAAAAAGGAATTTATTAAGAGTGTTAGTTTAATGCTTGGCTACTGGCAGGCAAACTAGTGAAGCTGCTGAAACATAAGGCATTTTTTTAGGTCATTAATGGATTTGTTCTGTCATTTTTATTGCTAAATATTCCCTTCCTCTCCTCTATCAACAAAATGATTTTCCTTGCTGTAAAAATAAGTAGCCAATCCTTTCTCTTACACACATCAAAATTGTCCTTTTCTTTAATACCTTCACAAGCCACTGAGGTAGAAAAGACTGACTACTGCCAAGAATGCTTAAGACTCATCCCATTACGCTTTGTAGTGGTTTTACAATGCACTTGTGGGATCTCATCTAGACAGTTTGCAATTAGAGCATCCTGCCATGCAAAAAAGATAATAATGTATTGAAAAGGATGATATTCCAGGGCTGATTTGCAAAGATTTAATGGCCTGCAGTGCAGACAATGCAGTGTTTCCTAAACGTTTTAGTGCTGGATCTTATTTTTACAAACAAGAGTTATAAAATTAAGTGATCCTAACAGAAAACATAGGATAAAGAACAAAGGAAGAAAGAAATACTCTATTCTATTGTGTTTCTTTCTAGGTAGAAAGCAGATGCAGGAGGAGTCTTGTCTGGGACATATTCTCATTTTTTTTAAATTTACTCTGTGACTCCCTGATAAGTGAGCACAGGGAGAACACCTTCTTGATCTAGGTCTTTAGATGCTGGCAGCTTCAGTACCAAAGGACTTCAAAGAAACATCCTCTTACTTGGATTGGAGGTGGGTGCGAGTCTTTGAAAAGGTCATCCATATTTTAAGTAAATTAGATTAAGGTTTAAACTAACAAACCTTCTACCTAGTTGAACGATTAGGAAGGATTTTTCCAGAATTATAGCAGATGATTCAAATTCTATTTGAAATATGAGGAAAACATGAGGCTCTGTTCAGCCTGGAGAAAAAAAGACTGAGAGAGAATCTGATAAATGTTTATAAATGTCTAGAGGGAGATGGGAGGCAAATGGATGAGGTCAGGCTCTTCTCAGTGTTGCATAAGGATAGGAGAAGGAGTAATGGCCTAAAATTTGAACATAGGAATTTCTGTACAACATATGGAAGTCCTTCTTCACAGTAAGGGTGACAGAGCACTGGAACAGGCTGCCCAGAGAGGTTGTGGAGTCTCCTTCTATGGAGATATTCAAGACCCGTTTGGACACCTACCTATGCAACCTGCTGCAAGGTACTGACTTTAGCACGGCGATTGGCCTCAATGATTTTCTGAGATCCCTTCTAACCCCTGCAATTCTGTGATTCTGTAAAAATTTGGGATGATTCAATCTCCAGCATGCCAGTGAAGCCCAGAACCATTAATACTTTAAGTGTAAAAATGTGTATAAGTATATATTTGCTATACTCATGTACGCACAAGTTTCCTTAAGCTTGCCAGAAGAACGGAACATCCTCAGCTTTTTTTTGTGTGTGTGTTAGAAAAGCATTTGCAAAGCATAATTCAGAGCGATCCCAATCCTCTGCTGCAATGCTAACACGGCTAATAACTTTCTATGTCTCTGCATAGCTTAACATTGTAAAGGAAAATCCTACATGATCTCCCAATGAAGAGACTGGCCACAAGTGGTAGGCAACTCTGATGAGGTGCTTTGCCTTCTGTGCAATGCAGATGAACCCTAGGATTCATCACTTGTGCTTAAAACAGCTGCTCCGGAGACAGCTACCAGTAACCTCTCTCCTTGCAGATACTCCACTGCAGGTTTTTGTCTTACTTATTTCAGGCAGTTCACTACGCTCCTCACAAGCCAGAGGTATTCCTTGTGAACAGTGTAAGTACACTGGAAGTACTTCTGTCAGAGATGTATAAGGTTGCTATGTGGTTTATATGCAATTCCATTATGGAATGAAACAACTGTACTTTGAATTTTTCACACTTCTTTCCGCTCCTGAAATTCTTCAAAGATCAAAAAAAGTAGCAGCAGATTTAATGTTTCCCCTGGATTATGGTCTAGGAATATTTCTTATGTAGAGCCACCAGTTGCAAGCCCGACAGTCAATAACAATAGATACAACATATTCCTATGAGATGTATACTCCTAAATGTACGAAACACCATTAATATTACTAAATTAGCTTGGGGGAAGATAAATTAAAAAAATGAGTATATGAGGTGCTTGGAGTTTCCTGCAGAGACTAATAAAGAGGTAAACTTTGTATTTTGTAGTTGAAACACAATCAGGTCCAAGGGAGGTTCTTGTGAACACAAAGCCAGACACAAACAAGAAAATCTTATTATAGTAAGAAAAAAAATACTACAGGTAATTTTTAATTAACAGATACCAGACATTTTGAGTGCTGCTCTACAGAACAGTTTTGTGAATCAGTGACTATTGTCCCTTGAATCTATCAGCAGAAAGCTAGGCATCTCACTGCAGTGTGACTGAGAGTTACGCCAAGGGCACAGACAAAGTGAGTTAGAAAGAAAAGGTAAGAGGGAAAGAAGCTTTTTTTCCTTCTTTCTTAATTAATTTGTGTTTGGTTCTGTTTGGTTGTGTTTTTTTACTGTTGATTGTTTGTTTTGCTTTAGTTTTAAATGTAGTATGGCCAATGTTGGTGAATCACAGAATCACTAAGGCTGAAAAAGACCTCTAAGATCATCCAGTTCATCCATCAGCCCATCACCACCTTGACCACTAACCATGTCCCTCAGTGTCACATCTATTCTGTTCTTGAACACCTCCAGGGATGATGACTCCTTGGGCAGCCTGTTCCAACACCTCACCACCCTTTCTGAGAAGAAATTTTTCCAAATATCCAACTTGAATCCCCCCTGGCACAACTTGAGGTCATTCCTTCTCATCCTACTGCTGTCACATGGGAGAAGAGGTAGACCCTAACCACACTACAGCCTCATTTCAGGAAGCTGTAAAGAGCAATAAGGTCTCCCTCGAGTCTTCACTTCTCCAAACTGAACTATCCCAGTTCCTTCAGTTGCTCCTCATAAGATGTGCTCAGCTTCCTTGCCCTTCTCTGGACATCATCCTGCATCTTGACCATCTTTCTTATAGTGAGTTGGTGTGGAAAAAATGTGGAGAGAACAACTAGCATAGAGCTAGTTTTGGAAAACAACCCAGATCCATGGGTCACTGGGAAAGAAGAGAGGCCTAAAAAGGCAAGATAAACAGCAGCATTATCAGGGCCACAGTAGTAATTCTTTCCCTTCTTAGTAAGAGGACAGAAGGAACCCATTTGTCTGTGCCCAAGAAGCCTATGAGACACTGCTAGCTTGGCACTGGGCTCCCCTCCTCTCCCTGCCTCCAGTGCAGAAAGCACAAAGTCACCTGTGCTAATGAGGCAAGACAGTCTGCACCAGCCATTTCAACAAGCTGATTCATATGGTCAGCAGCCTGGATGAAGGAAATTAATCTCTAATTTGACTTGCCAATTCTTGTTTAAATCTGGAATTAATTCCCCCCAGTTTCCACCCTAACAGTCAAAACGTGATTTCTGTAAAACATGTTCAAAATGGGACAGATAAGAAAGATCAAGGCGCTGTTAATAGAAAAAGTCCCAATAAGATGCCATAGTTACCAGAAACTAACACAGTTTGAGTGACAGATTAAAAATTTACCAGGACAGTTGCAAGGAAGTACTGAAAACAAAAACAAATGCCCTACCTTATTAATAACAAAGAAACCACTGTCAAGGTTGATCAGTGGTGATGATAAATTGTTTTCTGGATAATGTAATGCTGATGCTACTCCACTAGCTTTCTGACAACAGTTTAATGGGACTTGTCCTTCACAGAGTAATTTACAGACTTGTAAATAAGTGACGGTGTTACAACCCAGACTGCCTGTGTTTAGACAGGGGATGCACTCAATTTGCATGGAGCACTTCTCTCTAGTTGTGTAGCTAAAGTGCACTGCTACTAAAGGACAAATTTCAGATCACAGACCATTTACATCACCATATTTAGCCTTAACTCATTCCTATGCAGTCACATTCATTTTGGGAACAGGTTGTTCAATGTGTTCAACCAGTATTTAATTCTTAGCTCAGTCCTCCTGTGTGTCTTCTTAATAAAACCTAAATCAGCCACTGCAGTGAGTGACCAGAAAGAACAATGTTGTGCTAAAGCAGCTTAAATAACCTGAAATTCAGAATTAACTCAGACTAAAATGATACTTGTTCAATGAAGAAGAACATTATAAAAAATACTTCAGGTTTTCACTGGCTGGTAGGTTTACTATTAGCATATGCAAAGTTTAAATTTGACGACAACACTTTCAGGTAATCACAAAATATTACATATGGGTCTCTTATTTAAGTTCATTAAATAATGTTACTGTACCCAGTTTCTCATAATTTGAAGCACAGAAGCAAGACAAGTTGACATGTTGACAAGTTGACATGTAATTCTAAAAATCATTACTTCTAAGTACAAGATAACTCATATATACAGTCATTTTACAAAGAGGAAAATAAATAATGTCTCTTGCTCATTCACAGCTCAAGTCAGATAGGAATTTTGAGTACACTTGATATTTTAAACAATATCTGTTGATTAAAATAAAGGAGTTGACACTGGAGGCTAGATACCAACATCTGTTAATCCAGAGGAATTAGGGTCCTTGTCCTGGCACTTGGTGACCAGCACCATCAGGTAAATCAGGTAAATCTGATTTTCCTGGGCACCACCTCTATGAAGAGATTCACTATGTATCTCTCCAGAAGCTGATCTAACTGCTGGGCATTAACTGCAGAGATTTATTAAATCTGCAAGATCAGACCAAAACACTGGCTCCAGAAAGTGCTGTAATCACCACGAAGGTAAGCCTCCCTCTACAGCTTACTTTTATCTACAGAAGGGATACAATGGGGGTCTTAGAGGTAGCAGGAGTTCTGGGCTTTAAACAGAAGACAGAATGTGGACTTCCTTATCTCCAGCATCACTGACTCAGTTTTCACAGATATCCCAACAGCATTTTAAGACCTCTCAGTATACCCATACCTCATGCAGTCCAATCTGGCAGGTGTGAATTTTCCCAACAAGTTGGTCATTTCTGGGTTCCCACCACACTAATATAAGTGAGCAGGCTGGCTCAGTACTACCAACACTGGGGCACATCTGCACCCACAGAGCAACAATCCTACAGGGCACAGCTACCTGTAAGGTGATGAATGAGCAGAAGTTAATGAAGACCTGGACTTGATGGTACAATTTCAGTACATCAGTTTCCTTCCTAACATGCCCCCACAGCCTACAGTGAAGACAGCTACTTTAAGAGTTGCTTAGATGCTTGTTTTGAGTAGCCAAATGCAGAGTTTGGATGCCTGTTAAGATATCTGGAACAATGAAGGAACAGAGAGCGTATGCTATACTGTGAAACAATGTGATTGTAAGCCCAAAAGGCTTCAAGTTGGGTACTCAATCGTTTCCACCAATTACTTTAGGGAATTACTTTAGCTGCAGACATCAAGCTACAAGCAAGCTGTTTACCAAGCCATTCTCATAAGCAGCAAGACAAGCGGTGGCCTAGTTCTGCAGGGGCTTCAGTCACATTTCTCTACCCTGTCTCCCAGCCCAACACTTGCACTTTCTGCTGATTTCCAACTGGTAGAAGTGGTTGATGTGAATGCAGTGGTTCACCAGCTCTATTCCTGCTTGCTGGCCAACCCTCTGCCCTCTCATGAAATAGATATGTCTATTATATATATATATATATGCCTATTATATATATTATATATATATATATGTCTAGATATGTCATCTGTCTTTCCTTCAGAAAGGACAAATTTTCCCCTCTTCTTTTGTAACTGTGTCAAAGTTAGCTAAAATTGGTGCTGTTTTCAGGAGGACTGACAAGGAGAAAGCCTGGCAGTGTGACTGGAGAGCTGGAGAGGCCTCCCCATGGAACCAGGGGCACTTACAAGCAGAGACGTGTAAAAATGAAGATGAATAAACAAGTGTACTCCTTCCCCACAAAGGAGGAAAAAAAAAAAAAAAAAAAAGCAGAAAAAAAAAAGCCTGTAATGTAGTGTTTTACTTCTGCATACATGGCAATATTTCTCACATTAGTGGCTGTGGTAAGATCCACGGGGATTTTTTGCTGGTAAACAGAATCCATTTCCATCTTGTCTGCAGGTAAACACACTTATCTTCCAACATAAACAAGACATCGTGTTCTTTTAAAAATAGTAAGAAAGGTTTCAAATGAAACTAGGTTCAGTCAAAGAATATTAATGTATATTCAGGCATGAAGAATTCAATTTCCCCAAAATTGCTTTGGAAGAGATGATAAGATCTCTAGAGATCTTAAAACACTCTCTATTCAATCACAATTATCATTTTATTCAAATTAGATGACTTTATTGGTAAACAAAAAATAAATATAAATGTATATAGCACTCAAAATTGACAGATATCTCAAATCTGTATTTGTCTACATTCATACACTTTTAAATAAATTCATGTGTTCAATTTTACAAAAATAACCATTAATACCTGAGAATTGATTACAATCATAAATTACTGTGGAACAAAATAGGCTATGAATTTACAAAGGGAATTATTTGCTGCATACTCTCTCTTGACACTAAACGGAAGGTAATATATCCTATTTTCACCAGGAATAAATTCATGTTTATCACATGAGAAAAGATGTAAGAGAATGTACTCTTACATCTTACTCAAGTAAGAGAAAGTACTCTTGTTTATTCTGTGGAAGTTTTTTGGTCTAGCTGTCCTCTTGGTATGCGTGTCAGTAGTGTTACAGATCATCAAAACACTAACTAGCTCAACCACTGTCCTTCTTTGAAGCAGAAGAATGATTAGAAAGGACTGCGCTGCAATTAAGGGCAGATGCATGGGCCAGAACCACAGTGTTTGGTTTGTAACTTGGAGAAAGTTTTTGACCTTCACACTTCATTTTTCAATGTCTGCAAAACAAGGAAAGATAATAATTGCCTACCCCATGTGAATATTGTGATTTCCAATTTCTGATTAACACTGGTAAAAAAAACCATGCAATTTTACAGAGTGAGAGGGGACTGCCAGAATGCTGAGAGTCAGGACTGCAATCCAACTTCTCAGCCGTTCTGCCTTCCATTCCTCAAATCTCATGTCACTTCTTTCATTACTTGTGCTCAGTGTTCAACTTCTTCTTAGCCTGCTGCATACGCTAATCCTTGCTTTTATCACAAGAATTATCCTCAAAAATGTATTCTTATCTACACACATATATATATTCCTGCATATGTATTCCTGCAATGGCTTAATAATCATAGAATGTTTTCTTTTAAAAGTATACTGAAAACATTCTCAAATACAAGTGTCTGCTGTTCTTGTTTGAGTAATATTCTTCCCTCATTTTTCTGAGATTCACCATCTCACTACTATGCAATACTTCATAAGTGAACGATTATTGTGTTATCTGAACTTGAAGATACTGGTATCAGAATCAGATCCAATCAGCTTGGAAGAAAAAAAGCATTAACTGCACTGCAAACCTAAACAAGTTCCCCTATTCAGTTTTTGTATCTGATCATATACCAGATATCACCAGAGGGTTGTGCTGCCATGCATGGAGACCTCAGCATACTTGTGAAAGCAGTTAATTAGAACATCATGAAATTCAGCAGTAGGAAATGCAAAGTGCATCTCCTGGGGGGAACAACCCCAGGGCTGTTTAGTTTGGAGAAGAGGAGGCTGAGGAAGAGACCTTGCTGCTCTCTTCAAATACCTGAAAGGTGATTGCAGCGAGAGCGGGATTGGTCTCTTCTCCCTGGTAACAGGTGACAGGAGAGGGGAAATGGCCTTAAGTTGCACCAGGAGAGGTTTAAGTTGGATATCAAGAAAAACTTCCTTACAGACAGGGTTGTTAAGCACTGGAATATGCTCCCCAGGGAGGCGGTTGAGTCACCATCCCTGGATGTGTTTAAAAACCGTTTGGATGTGGTGCTCAGGGACATGATTTAGCAGAGTGTTGTTAGAGTTAGGGTAGTATGGTTAGGTTGTGGCTGGACTTGATGATCCTTAAGGTCTTTTCCAACCTGAGCAATTCTATGATTTCATGAACTCTGCGCCCTGTCACAAGCTGGAGGCTGACTGCCTGGAACAGGACGTGGGGGTTCTGGTCCTGATCATGAGCCAGCAGTGTGTCTCCACGGCAAAGAATGTCAACAGCATCCTGCGCAGCATTAGGCAGTGCATTGCAAGCAGATTGGGGGAGGTGATTCTTCCATTTTGCTCAACCCTGGAAAGACATCTGGTGTATAGGCTTCAGTTCTGTGCTCCTCAGTAAAAAAGAGGCAAGGATATAATCAAGATGGAGCCATGTTCCTCCCACTGGAGAGGAAGACACAAGGTGGACAGGAAACAAGTCAGTGGGCAGTAATTATAGCATAGGAAATTTCACTTGCATTTTAAAAAAATGCTTCTCCTCTGCAAGGGTACTGAACACAGACAGATTCCCAAAGAGGCTGTGCAGTCTCCATTCTTGGAAATACTCAAAATACAGACATTGTTCTGGGCATGCTAACCTGCTCATGCTAACCCTGCTTTGAGTAAGGGGGTTTGGTCAGATGACCACCAGAGATGCCTTCCAGCCTCAACCATTATGAAATTCTATAAAGAATATGGAAGCATTCCCCTTGTTTAGTGGGATAAAATGCGGTAGTTTCTTTTGAATCCTTTCAACATCCTAAATTTGGTGGAACAAAGTAACAATGAGGAATATGACGTCAAAGCAGGAGAGAACCTGTACCTGGAAGCCACTGTATGTAGATTAAGCATATCCTAGCTAGGTCATCTAAGGGAATGAAGAGGAGAAGGAAGAGTACTGCAGTAGACCACAGCACTGAATAAGGAAAAGAAATTGGACTGAACTGCCTTTTTCCATCTTGACATGTGTATATTACACCACACTGATACCTGATACCTGAAGAATGTACAGGTCATTCCCCAACATGGTCTGCACAATAATCTTACACTGACATTCAAGAGGAGGTTTGGGTTTTTTTTTGTTTGTTTGTTTGTTTTTTTTCACCTCTTTGGCAGATGTACAGTTACTCCTCATCAAGCCTGGGTCTATCAGGTACTCTGCTACATTACAGCACTTTCTGCAATATTGTATCTCCCCAACCCCATGTATAGAATGGGAAATCCTCTGTGACAGAGACTTTCATAGATTAAGAGAATGATACAACATGCAAGACAGCAAGCGAACTGCTTTAAGGAAAGAGCTCTTAAGGGACTAAAATGATAGGACATACTATGAAGCTCTTCCAACAGCCTCCTGACCCAACCAACAATTTCACCACAAAAAAGACAAACAACTGAAATTTTTACCCAAAAGTCTGACCACGCAAACAACTTCAGCTTCAAAATGCAAATATGAATACTGATAGTGCTCCAGAGCTTCCAGGAAGCACTAGGCAAAACCACATGTAGAAGTATATAGGAAGACCACAACGCAGAGCGATCTGAGTGGCAAGGATGAAACAAAGCGCTGCCTTCAGACACATTTTGACTGGCAGTCTGCAACGTGCTTTATAACTGAGATGATCACACAGAAGCACAATGTCTGTTCTTGCTTCCTTGCATTTCTTGTAGCAGTAGTTAACACATTACAATTAATCAGGCTGTAGATTGGTGCCAGGATTTACCCTGAAGTTGCAAAGGTAGTTAGAAAGACTGGATGATCCTGCTCAGGTAGGGCAGTAGATGAATACTGTTGTTACATGAACATGCAACATCTAAACCACAAAAGGGTGCTCATGGAAAACCAACAAATACCTCATGATGAAAGCGAACATGAGACAATAAGTGATAACTGTGGACAGTGGGGTTTGGAAACAGATACCATCATCATATGTTTATAGAGTATTTTTCCAAACTTGTTTAGACTTTAGAAGGAGCTAAGAACCACAGAGAAAAATCAATGGTATTTAAGATGTCTGAAGTCCCAAACCCCCATCTTTATCCATTTCCCATGCCTACCCTGTCTCACTCAGTTCTCAACAAGACATCTCCTGCCATTGCCCCTTCGTACTCCTGCTCCTGTTGAGTTGTAATATCCATCTTTTGCAGAACCTCACTGAGATTTCTGGCAGCCAGTTTAACTCAGTGCTGTTTCACTAGCATGAAAGACAACTACAAAACTTTAAGCTGGGAAAGTACCTTATCTGCATATAAAACATGTGGTTCAGTGCAGGGAATAAAAAGAACCTTCTCAGGGGAGGTACTCCATCAAGATCAACTTTAATTTAAACCTCTTTACTGAAATAATATTAATTCAAACCATATGTGCCTCTGCAATGGCATTGAAAGTTTGACACTTGGAAATAAAATGATTTTCTAAAACATTCTTCTGTTTCCTGGAAGTTCAAAAGAAGTTTGGAATTGAGCATCACCAATTTCACTGGTATCCATCTAAAACTTAATGTCTACCATTTGTCCCCAGATCAACTTTTTATAGCTTTATTTGGGTATAGTCTTTACATATGACAGTAATGGAATTCTACTGAAAAATTAGATGCTTGTTAGCAAACTGCACAGAGACAGAGTGGCTCAGTAGTTTGAGGAGAAGGCAGTGGCTGCAGGAGAAGACCGAGATCAGGTACACAAAGCATAGGACCAAGTCCACCTTTTGCAACTTCAACAACCATCCTTTTTATCACAATCCACTCTTCCTCAGCAACGAGCAATGCCCTTAACTGTCACAGGGGAACAGTACAGAGTTAGATCTCCAGACAGCCAACCACAACCCTGGCAATGTTGCCTCGTTGTGTTTTAAAAATACAACTGCCCCCCCTTCTGGCCAAAAAGGACATCCCAAAGTGTTTTTGCAAGGCATTTCAGGCTAATGTTCAGGTGCAATTTAGTTTCTAAATGCTAATTAGGCTTGTTTTAGGATATAAACTCCCAGCCGAAGCACACAACTTCCATTAACTTTCAGAACATTTTTACATTTATTTAGGAAAAAAACAAAGATTATTCTCTTCTTGATGGAATGCTATGTTTGGGGCTAAGTATGTTCATTCCTTAATCATTTGAGACAACAGGGAGCTTCCAACAGCTCTGATGGAACAAAACTATGGTTATTATTTGATGTTGCAGGATTAGGCTTCCCACAGGCTTCCAGACTGGCAGGTCCTTACTTGGTCAGGAGCCATGCCAGCTCAAGACACTGCAAGTGAGTGACATTTGTGCAGTGCTGTGCCATGGCAGGGGAAATGCTGTCAAAGCCAAGATGTGCACAGCTACCTTGGATGGTCAGTCACCTAATGGGTTAGTCCTCCACCTAGATCATCAGATAATGGCCAGGCATGATGCCAATGCCTCAATTGATGGCTCAGAAGGAAGATTACTTAATGGAGGGCTATTGCACAAATACCAACATTTTAGTGATTGCTTTTTAAGTGACTTATCAATAAATCTCATGAACAATACAAATACCCATTTATATAGCATTCAGATAACAGCATTCAGTAAGAGGACATAGACCTGTGAAACTGTAACACGCCCTTTCTTTACAAGTCAAGTCCTTCCAAGAGCATATACTTTAGGAAACTTATGTCTTTCCTCCTCTCCACATGGTAAAGGGAAATTTAACTTCAGTATAGTTTCTTATATCCTTTTCATGATGCTGAGACACTAAATGATACATAACAATGATCTTCTAAACAGTCCCATCTGATGCAGTAAAAAGGACAAGACAAAAGCCACCTCCCCAAATACTTTCAGTTTAGTGAGACCTCAGGCAAATTCACAGCAGAAATGAAAACCTAAACAAAGACACCATTTACATGCAACGAATTTCATACCAATAGTTTTCTAGCTTTTTTTTTAAGGAACACTAGCAAAGTACTGCTTATTTGAAAAAAAAAAAAAAGCAAAAACACCTGTGCTACAAAATTTGACAACAGTGGAGATATTATCCATCCTCTGAGCTCACCATTAACACAATAAGTAGATGCAGTAAACTGCTTAAATGGTAAGGCTTAGGTTTAAATCAGAAAAGATGGCTACTCTTTGAATGTGACATCTCTGCACAGTCAGGAAACTGTCTGATCCATGATCCCCAACATACCTATGTAGTTAATATCAGACTGTCCTGTGAAGTTCTCCTCTTTGTAATTCCTACAATTCTTCTACATGAAAAATTAAGTAACAAAAAATACAGAAGTGTCAAAGTACCTGCATAGTTATCTGTTGCTGTAATTTTTCTCCAGACACTGAAAGACAAAGAAAATAATTAGTCTGACATATTTTAATGAATATGATAACATACACACACAAGAAACACTGTAGTCAGAAACAATAAAGGAAAAAAAATTGAATTTTATAATTGAGAAATAGAGTTTACCGTGTGCAAAAAACTTGTAACTTCTAAATGGAAATCCATCTTAAGTAAAAAGAAAAAACAAGCTGCTCGTGATCAAAATGTCATAAAAATGAGACTGATGAAGGTATCCAAATTTGCTAATCCTGTACCCTACAAGGAATTACAACATACAAAGTGAAGACAATGAATTTCAAACACATGCTATCTTAATTAACACTGTGAGATGCACTGCTGCATGTATACATGCCTGAAAGACTGGCAGCATCCAGCTCAGGATTTGAGCATCAGAGGAGAAACGCAGATTCTATTGTTAACCTAAGATAAAATTACGTGCCTGTGTCATGACTGTTAGGCACCAGCTGGCTCAAGGGAGAAATTCTATTCTGATAATATCCACAAAGTGGTGAGCTGAATTATGTTCTTGCTCCCTTATCCTGGCCTTCTGCAGCATTCTTCAGCGTGCTCCGGAAGATGTGAGCAAACCGAAGACAGAACATTGCTCTCCTACAGCCATCTGTGACCCTAGCAGCAATGACATCTCAGACCTATTCTTTTCTTTCACATCAAAAGGGACAGTGATTTTGCTTAATTTACTGTTCCTATGCACTAGCTGTCAAAAAGGCAGCTGGTATCAATTACTCTCCCTCTGCTACAGGAGACCATCCACACGTATTGGGAAAAGTCAGTAATTTCACACTGACCTATCCAGCTAAGTCACGTGTACCCACCAGAATGGTTTTTGTTTTTGTTTGTTTTTAAGTAATAATGACAGGACATTGTTTACAACATGTTAGTAGCACAATAAGCTGCCAGGGGAGAGTCTGTTTCCGCCTAACATGGATGGCTGCCTCCTTCAGCGTGAGAAACGATGTTCCATTTCAACAGAATTTCTTTGTGCTAATGTGTCTGGCACAAGACAGAAGCTTTAAAATGAAATGAAAATATTTAAAGTATTAAAACACACTCATATCTAAAGGAAAACGTTCTTCACTACCGCTTGCTGAGAATTCTCCTATTTTCAAGGAAAGCAATACAGATAACTCAGATAGAAATAATTACTTCAGGCTATGTTGTAAGATTGTCATGATAATTATTTCCTGCATGCTTCTGTTCTGCTTTTGTTTGCTAAATATAACAACAATGCTTTTTTTTTTTTTTTTTTTTCCTCATCATCAAAAAATATCATTCAAAAAACTACTGTTTTGGGGAGAATTTCCCAAATGTATTTTCAATGAGATCATCTCTGGAAGTAACAAAATTGATTCTTGTAATTCATTTTTAGCCAAATAGATTGTTGGTAATAGAAGGAGTATTTGTTTTTAGCATTCTGTAATGATATACAAGTTGCTAGGAAAGCACAGTGCTTGAAATCTCTGGTTAGATCAACACTATTTTGCTCAAAGGTTTGTGGACTTTGAATACTGATGCTTTCCTGTTTCCCAGTACATTTGTTTTTAGGCTATTTTGATTCACTTTAAAGGAATTTTAATAACTTTCTATTGACAACATGGACAGCTGGTCTTGAGAATTAGTGAAAATTCACTTGCTGAGTGAGGAAGGAAGTGACATCAATGAGTTTCTAAAGTCAGCCCAGAGGGAAAAGTGCATTCCGCGAAGAGTAGCCTTTCATGCCATTGCATTATTGCCAGTGATGCCTTAAGATGCAAATTGCATTTTCAATCAAACTTGTGGTTTCTACCTCAAACAAATACAAAAATTAACAGAAAGACTGGGGAAGCTCTCTGTGGCCACTTTTGACACGGCTAAGGAAAAAGTGAAGAAGAATTTACACAGTTCTTTATTCATTCTTAGCTCTCTTTTTCACCAATTCAAATACAGTCACAAGGAGAAGAAAGTTGCCAATATCTCTATATGATACATTAGAATGATGACTTGGGATAAACAGGACAGAGATTGACTAGGCTGCTAAGGACAACAGAGAGATCAAATTCAAGGTCACCAACAAATTGAATACTGTGTTCCCCATTTATTCACTAGATGATCCCTGTCGTCATCATGGAACAACTGTGAATTTGGAACAGTCAGCAGTCACGCTTAGAAGAGACTAAGATCGGTAGTAACAGAGATGCTGCAAATCAGGGTGGAAATACATTGGCACCATTATTTCAGGAAGCCTGCAAAGTCTTGCTGTGTACTGCACTTTTGTTTTAAGGAGTTAATCTAAAATTTAAAAAAAAAAAAAAAAAAAAAAAGTGCAAGAACACAAATGCAATAAACACTATCTTCATTTCACTTAGCATGAATAATCTCTTATATCCCTTCTCCTCACTGTAATAGATGATCGCTAAGCTTAAGAGATATTCTTTAAAGAACAACAGCTATTAAATAGAAAAGCCATCCACTATTCAGCTTTTTTTAAAAAATAAGTTTTTTACAAAGCAAAAGAACATTAGCCCTACAGCTTTTAGCTGACAACTAACAGCAGGGCAGGAGGAAGTTCTGCCATTGAAATAACCAGCATTTTGTCTGTCCCACTTTTTATTTTCTTTTCATTTTTTCAAGTCCACAGATTTCTTCAGGATGACTAGTCACACTAACACGGGTTTTACTTATGGCACCCTGAACTTTTACAAGGATGTTTCTGTTCACGTGCCTTGTGATCACTTGTGGTGATGGCCATTATCCACTTGAGTGATTCAGCAAGTTCCATTAGAGAACAAGGCTCAAACTGAAAGGACAGTGCAACCACACACTGATAGAACCAGAGCCATCAGAACATGCCAATCAGTCCCAGAGGCAATACCTGCATTACTGTTATGACATACATATAATTCTTGAGATTTGCCAGACATTTCATTACCCATAGGCTTTCAGATGCTAAGTGCAAAATTCACAACAGCTTTTCTACAGCCACTGCAAACATCAACTACCTGGGGAATTTACAGCTATTTGGAAATTTATACAAAAGTTGTTCAGCAGACAGACCACGTAGTCCATTGAGACACATCTTCTGCAGCACAAATGGGTCATCATTCTCCCATGTTTCTCCTGAAACTTTTTTTTTTTCCTAGGAAATTGCTCCTAACTCAGCTCAGTAGATTATATGACCAGATTTGACAATGTAAGCAAATCAAATAGCCTCCATCATAGATGACTGCAATCCACGGTTGCACCGAGTCAAACGATCTGTGTTCACCAGTACAAACTGCAGTTCTTATTTGCTGCTCTCCTGTCACACTAACTGAGGAGAAACTGGTGCAACTGAGACAAAACACTTGTTGAAACCTGGAAGCGGAGAAACAAATCTCCCTAAACTCATTTTTAGTGATTTTCTTTTGTCTCACTAATTGCAAAAAGCATAAAACAGTACCTTTACACGGTTTGGGGTGATTGAGATAAATGGCTTTCTTGGGCTAACCTCAAGCTGTATCACTTCAGGAAAAAAAAAAAAAAATTACAGCAAACATTCTTTAAAAGATTTCTGTGTATTTTCAACCACTAATTAGTACACTAATTCCTGTTTCCAGGGCAAGTTGGGTTTTTCTGGTGGTTTTTTCTTGTTGTTTTTTTTTTTTGCTTACTTATTCTTAAACAGAATGGTATCTTACAGAAAGGAACAATGTATATTTTGTAATGTAAGTGACCACTTCAAGACACAGGAACATGTCCTAACTGATGCTGCCATGAAGAACTGCAACACGGACTCCTCAGCTTTATGTGCCCAACCTAAACAAGGAACAACGCATAATTATGCACACTGTGCCATGCTTACCTTCATACAAAGGAATGTGATATTTGTGCAGGTTTACAGATTAATCTGCTGTAATTCCTTTCAATGTTAAACTTCTTCCAGCTCAAATATAATTAACATTACCAGGTACAAAAGATTGATTGGAAATATGAGTACACTCCAACAGAACAAATAACAGCTTGATGCTATTCTTATGTTCAAATAGTTGGATACATTAAGGATTTTGACAGCATGTTTGTTCCCTAAGTATATAGCGAAGGGAAAAAAAGTTTCATTTCAAAAGGCAAAAGAATACTACTGCATTTAATTAGTGTAAAATCCCTGAAATACACAGATCTGCCAACTTACATGACGTCACTGCTGCAAGTCCTGGCAACAAAGGATATAGTTTCTTTTCTTTCTTCCCCCCCACCCCTAAATCAAATTTATCCTTTAAACAAGAGGGGACCCTCAGCCTTGCCCTGAAACAGCCACATTCATAACCTAAGACAGCCATATTCACTTAACTAGGAGGGGAATGGCACTAAAGGAAATCAGTATATATACTGATATATATATACATATATATATATCAGTATATATATTTTTTTTCACAGCTCATGATAGAAACACTAGCAGCTTTGGATTTTACTTTATTTTTATAGATTTAAATAAACACATATGCAGTGTATTTGGTTATGATTCTCTCCACTTCCTTTACTGCTTTTTTTAACCTGCTAGAGCAATGAAAGAAAACCAAACTATGCATTTGCAAAACTTTTGAAGAAACTTCCAATGGCACCAGAGCCCGAGAAAGAAACACTTGGATTTATTTTTCAGACCTGTAACTGAGATTACCCTCTGAACATGCCTGTAACTTAGCACACAAAGATTAAAATATTCAGGACAGAAACATGCATTTTCCTATAATTTAACTGTTGGTTCTCTAAGACCATGCAAGCTGCACAGCTCCTTCGGACAGGCATCACATTTTCCTCCAAATACGGAATTCGGAAATGCAAAACTGTTCTGTTACAGCACTGCCTTCAAAACGTTGGTTAGCTTAGTCTTGCACCTGTGATAATTATGCAACTGACTATGTTTACAGTATTAATCACATCCTCATGGTATTGCATAATCCCTTCTCAGCTGTCACAAGGCCAACTCATAAGTTGCCCTGGCAGTGAGAAACATAGAAAGAAATTCCAGAGGAGAGCAACAAAGATGATCAGGGGACTGGAGGACCTCCCTTACAAAGACAGGCTGAGGGAGCTGGGCTTGTTCAGCCTGGAGAAAAGAAGGCTGCGGGGTGACCTCATTGCAGCCTTTCAGTACCTAAAGGGAGCCTACAAACAAGAGGGGAATCAACTCTTTGGAAGAGTTGATAACTGCAGGACAAGGGGAAATGGTTTTAAGTTGAGGAAGGGAAGATTTAGGTTGGATGTCAGTGGGAAGTTCTTTACAGAGAGAGTGGTGAGGTGCTGGAACAGGCTGCCCAGAGAGGTTGTGGATGCCCCGTCCTGGAGGTGTTCAAGGCCCCAGGAATGGGGCCCTGGGCAGCCAGGTCTAATATTAAATGTGGAAGTTGGTGGCCCTGCATGTGGCAGGGGGGTTGGAGATTCATGATCCTTGAGGTCCTTTCCAACCCTGGGCATTCTGTGATTCTGTGGTCCTGTGAAATTTAAGTTGATACTGATTGAAGCAAATAAAGGAAAGTTGGCCATTTCAAAACACGGAAATTCTCATAGCATTCCAAGGTCTCCCAAGGTAATTTTTCATGCTTACTTTTGATATAAAAACAGATCTTTGTCAGTCTCTAATAAGGATGCAGAATTATTTTCTGGGAGGCTCAGAAGACCTCAGGAAACTAAACATTTACGAAAGCCCCAGCAGTCCAATGTCTTATGCTTATTAACATACACCGTTCAGTTTCCACCTAAAAAAGTCCTATCAAAAAGAAACCTCAAAGGGAAAAAAAAATGTTCCTGGCCTGGCTAAGAAACATTAGTGTTAATAGGATTGAGAGCCTTAATTCATTAATTTTGTTGTGCATAAAAAAGAGGGAGAGGTGCAATTCAAACCTATGCTTCAGCCAAATTCTGCATTAGCTAATATCGCGTAACTGTACTTACAGCAAGGAGATGGAGATGTTAGAATGTAAGATAATAAAAAATGTGAGTTTTACCTACCCTTTATCTCATCAACACTGACAAAAATTTTCAAATGATACAAAATTGTGACCATACAATGGTCACCAATGTAATTAGTAGGCAGGCATATTTATCATTTTTCTTCTAGCTGATTATATTCTATATTTCTAAGAAATAAGAAAATGAATATTTTGCATATTGTTCCTCTAAGGATGGAAGATTTGACATGATGGAAACATGCCAGACAGCATATTTGTTTTTACTATCAACAAAATATTGATACCATACTTTGGAGGGTTTCCAAGTCAATGCTGTGTATATTTTCATTGCTTGTTTGGCATTCATCTTGTATCTAACAATAAGAATAGCTGGTTTCAGTTTTTTTTCACAGCTTACTGTGCAACTGCTTCGAAATGTTTTTTCTTTTATCTAGCCACTTCATGAGTTACTCAGATTCCTGCTCTCCTAAGAAACCAAATGGAGCAAATAATAGATTCCTACTCATCTGCAATTATGCAAGCAAAGATCAGTTAATTATGGCTTAGCAGGCACATTTCCTCAAACTTCATCACAACATGTTCCAGATCCTAAGGTAGAAACTGCCTCAGTTCTCACACTGCAAGGGCTGCTGCACTCCTGTTTCAAATTGGATGGACCACCAGCCTTTACTTCCATGTAGCTAGCTACACACAGAGCTTTATTATACAGTGATTATCTGAAGTATAGATCAAATGTTAAAATGTTTCTGACTATGCTACAGTGTTGAGCTCAACTGCTGCTGCGATTACCTTCCACAAAGTAGGCTCCTGGGCTTTGACAGAAAAGAAGCCACTTCCTCCTGTCAGCTGGTGCTTTTCCAGTTTCCTATATCAAGGCTGTTTGTGTTAAATGAAGGATAGGTGACTTCTTCCCTCTGAAGGGAAACTATCTGATGTTTACTATGTGAGCAGGAAGGTAGGAACTGTCACAAAGGAAAAGATCATGGAGAGCAACTAGTGCATGCATCTGTGTACTCATGGTTCCCACACAGAAGTAAGAGCCATGGACATCTTAGTCTCTAATACACCCTGTTTCAATGCTAGACAGCAGAAGCTTTGCATTGCACTGACAGCATGACTGAGACATGAGGCTGGCATTGGTTTTAAGTCCTGTTTCATTTTTGTCCACATTAAGAACATACGGCAGTCCCCACCCAGATGAGGAATGTGACTGAAGCTGGAATTTGCAGTCAGATTAACTATTTTGTGGCAAAGGCACGAGGCCTCATGAAATCCACTGTGGCATACCCTAGAGAAGATCAGCTGCTGCTTTTTTAGTTGTAGTAAAAATGAGTGGATATCCAGCTGTGAAGCTCATGGAGCCCACCTAATCTTAATTAGAATGGCCTGGAAATGGCATATGAAGATGGGGGCATCAGTACCAAAGATGAACAACACACAAGCTCCAATAGGACTATACATACAGTCTTTTTTTTTTTTTTTTTTTTTTTTTTTTTTTTTTTTTTTTTGGTAAAATTAACAAAAAAAAAGCTAAAAAACATTCCCGATCAGAATCAGAAGCAGTGGCAAGCAAGATGAGCAAGCCCAAACAGGGATGGGAAAATCCAGCTCTTTGGCACTAATTACAAAGTAGAATCCCACAGCAAAGTCTCAATGGGAAGCCCTCGTCTACAGTTTCTGTATTTTAGGAATAAAAAAGAGATGAATTGTGTATACAGTATAAGGCCAGGAAGTGACCAGTGGTGCTGAGAGCAAATATTGCTTCAATTTATTACCCATTCTAAGTTATGCCTACATAAATAAACTGTACTTGTTAGAATCTGCCACTTTCTTTGTTTAAGGTCTAAAAAGGCATGCTCTTAGTATGCTGGCCCCAAATAACTTCACTGAAATCGCTCCATTTCAAAGTAAAACATTCCCCAATGAGAATCTAACACTCACAGAAAGACAGTGCTCACATTTGCAAGAAGGATTACACGCATGAGAACTAGCAATTAACGAGTGACGAACTCAGGGAAAAAGGTGAAAGAGGAACCCTTTGAAACAGAACCTTAACAACAAAAAATATTCTTTACAGGATAATTCTAGAGTGAAAGAAAACTAGGAGGAGAAAGGCAAAGAGAAACAAAGCTTGAATATAACCTTTCCAAATGCATGGCTCTGCATTAAGATTGGTCAGATACAAAACAAAAACCTACAGCATTCAGTTGCTGCAGGGAGTACAAATTTATCTATGTTTTGTATAACTAGAGTATGACCTTTTGCGACCAACTCTAGTGCTTGAATTTAGCTATAGTTATTGAAAGTCATTTGTTAAAGGTCACCCATGACTGAGCATATAATACGAATCCAGGATGCACACAGATTCAGGTTAGTGCTAGTCAGAAGAAATTGGGGAGAGAGCAGGAGGGCAGGAAGCTCAATCACTGCTGCAGATTTCGTTCTCAGATGGATCTGGACAACTTGAAAACAGTTTAATCAACGTAGTTGATTTCTCATACGTGAATTTTTAGAGAATGCACAGCTTTAGCGCTTGTCACTTGTAACTTTGCTACAAGAAACATTACAAACAAGGTTATATTAACAAATAATACTACTTATTGCTTATTGCAATTTGAGTCAATTGCTGATGACGAGCACTGTAAAATCTCTTCTTCCCACTTTCTCCATCCTACAAAGAGATCAAGCTAGCTCAATTTTTATTATTAAGAAATAAGGTCCTCAGATTAAGAGGACCTTAAGTTCAGAGCCAAATTAAACACCTATTTCTGTCTTTCTGCAATGGACAGCTTTAATCATTTTGGATGGGTAATATTTTAAGGTGCTCCTGGAAGGAAGAGACCATAGCAACATACAGATAACCTCAATGAGAAGACTTCTGTAAGAACATTTCAGCCATGCTCTCTGGACACATTCTTCAAATATGGAAATTCAAACTGTACCCCTCCATATTGGAAAGACAGCAGACTAGGGAATATATAATAATAATAATCCATGAGTAGAATTTGAAGAAAAATTGTGAGAGACCTGACAGCAATTATATAATCTTATGGATCTTATGAGATGATTGTTCCAAAAATCCCAAATAAACTTTGAAGGCCAGACTGCAAAGGGTACACTAGAGCTGTGACAGCACATTTAAGCTTTTGAACAAGTAAATAAATAAATAAATCCTCTATGCTTACTGCCTCTAAAGAGAAACCTGCAGCTCAGGGTTGTAATTCAATCCACCACTAACTTTTGCTAACTGAGCAGCAATAGAGTGTTTATTGCATGTACTGGCACTAATTGCAACCACCTCCGTACCCGCAGGTGCAGCACCCTGATTCTCCAAGCCTGGTTTGGCAGGAGCCTTTTGCTTGCTTCAGAAATCCTTACTGAACTCCCTCTGCGTGCCATCATTGCTCTGCCAACTCTGGTATTGGCAGTGCTCAGAAGCAGGTAGCGGCAGGGCTGATGAAGCAAGTTCAGTTGGAGAAGTAATTATGAGAACTGATCTCATGTATGTCACTGAAAACATGGTTAAATAAACAGACTAAAATAATGGCAGTATGGTGGCATTATACCCTGAAAACTGCAAGTACCCTGATGGCAAAAGCCCAAATGATGCACGCTAGCAACTCCATCACTCAGGAAGAGGCTAAGGAGTTGTTCTAAGGCAGAGCCTACCTTTTTCATACACAGAAGGTAAATCGTTAGGCAGTCTTTAAAACCACACCTGCAGGTTTTGCACACACACATTTTCTGCCCTCAGAACGTATTACTGCTGCTTGCAAAGGACCATATGTACATATCCAAAAGCTAGTACCTAGGTACAATTCACATCAATAAAATGTGCAGGTGTGGTTTTATGGAGATCTACAAGTAGAACATGACCATAAAGCACGCTGCTATTCATGCAATCACTCCAAAAGTAGTGCCTCCTATTTATTCGCGTGGAGACTACATCAGATACAAAGAGTACAATACTATCATTCTATAGAAGAAATTCTCATCTACATAACACTGTTTTTCAACACAGTGACCACAACTAGCTACGCATTTTCATCTGCAATGACCAAAAGCCCGCATGCTGCACTTGTAAAAAAAACCTCATGGCCATCTGGAACGTGATTTGTCTTTCATGTTTCTGCCACCACTCCTGAAATGCAACACCCATTGTCCCACTGCGCTAACACCTGCTGGTTGGTCTCCAGAAATGTACAGCAAACATCAGTGAATGTCAGTAGGTGTCATCTTCCCATGTGTAGGAATTCAGTGATGCACCTTTGCTTCATACACACTTCCATGTCAGATGCCATTTTGTCAGACTACTCCTGTGCTGCCATCTGTCACATGGTGACCACGTGTAACGGAATACTGGTGGGAGGGTTCAATCTCTACTGCCGTACCACCGACATCCACCTCTGACATCATGGACCAACATGTTCTCAGAAAATGAACTATCAAGTCTTCCTGTTTGTCACTGTAGGATGCAACATTCCAGACACAACCAAGAGAGGCAGAACTGAAATCACAGTGGCTGACAGACTAATGTAAGTGTAATCCATCCTGGGTGTGCATTAATACGGATGGTGAAGATGACATCCCAAATCTGAGCACAACATTAATGCGTCTTCTGCAAGGGTGAGAAAGGAATTACAAAAAAGTTCTTTATACCACATAACTAAACTAAAATGAATTTTTATGAATAAAAAATTTCCCATGTCTGTTTTCCCCAAAGGATTCTATTCTTCTTCAGGCTTTATAAAACAATCCTTTGTGCCTGACACGAATCAACATGTGAATTACTGACATGCAAGTACCAAGTGACATATTTATAATAAGATGCCATTATTCACATATAAATTACTAATTTCTACTGAACTGAGCACTCAGGATGAGACATTTTTCTTTCCTTCTGGCTCAAGAACACAGCCAACATTGCATTTGATTATTAACAAAACCTAGTGTGGTATTGGCTTATTGCTAACTGCAGGGGCAAGGTCTTCATGTATTTCCAAAGATGAGGGGAAAAAGACATATTTCTATTTAGTTTATTATAAATATGGGTCCCTATCAACTCGGGATATTCTATGATTCTATAATATCTAAATAAATAATGTAAAAACAAACAAAGGCAATGTGGAAAAATTCTCTTCATATTAGAAAATATACTGGACTAAAGCCACTCAAATTGTAATTACTTAAATAATTAGTGAAGAGTAAAATACTCAATTTGACAGGACTTAATTTCCTGCCTTCTAAGGGATCTAAAAAAGAAAATGTGATAATTGAGCATCCACACCCACACAACCACACACAACTTTTGGGTATTGTGAACGCATTAACCTTTTGCTATAATTAAAGTGATTTGTGTACCTTGGATTGTTTACAGTATTAAGACTAGGTTCAAGAACTGCAAGCGTAATGAGGAATACATATTAATTTTGCATCCTTATGTTGCTGGCAGGTAGTGAAATCAGTGAACAGCATTTTTAAATAGATGGTTAATTAGATATATAGCTGGAGACTCTGGAATAACAGAGCTGCAAACAACTCAAGAGTTTCAGATTTCTTCTGTGCATGTAAACATATCAGTAATGTCTTTATTCCTATAAGTATTATTAATCCTCTTGAATTACACATAACTATCTACAAAAGTCACTGGAGGGGGAGAGAGCGGAAAGAAGGGAAAAAAAAAAGGAAACACGCATGGTTCCTACTGCATAGCATGAAAGTTAAGTACAGTAAAAATAAAAATAAAAAAGATCACTGGAATACTGGAAGCTGGGCTTACTGATCACGGGAAAATGCTACTCAGACACAAACAGAGCCAGTCATCAAGTAATCCCTCAATTTTTTTTTTCCATTTCTGAAAATAAATCAATTCCATTAACACACTGTGGCCTCACTGCTGGAAAAAGAAAATCAAATAGTAACACACAACTACCTCCTCATACCCAACATTCAAATGATCTTAGTAAAAATTACCACTCCAGACAAGCTACAGACCCACAGCTTTGCTCAAAGTTTGGTTCCATGACTAGTGTTAACTGTTCAATCTCTGCCAAGAACGGAGAATGCCACAGTGTGCCTCTCCTGTTCCACTGTGACAGTACTAGTCCCTCACTTCATGTGGTAAAGACATCAGCTAAAAACCCTCATCTTGCTAAATCGGTTGATTTTCCATCATATCAGCTATATTCAGGCTGTATGGATGGAAATGCATGGCTAGGGATAGCAGAGGGGGCAAGGAGAAGTCCCCTAGTGAGGAAGCTTACGCATGGATCAGCATAAATCCACTGTAAATCCACATCCTCAGAGCCCTCATCTGTTCAGCAGCTACTGAATCATCCGGAATACTGATATTTGTCACAAATGACTGAACAGTTCAGATGAGCAACAATAACAAGTCCCTTGACTGCCTGCTATTTTCCTTCAGGCACTGCATTGTATGGGACTCCATATCTTTTTTTCCTACTCAGACACACTTTCTATTTGGATTTCCAAAAGGTATTTAATAATCTCTCACATAAGATTTCTTATGGAAACCTAAAAGGCATGGAATTAAAGAGAACATCTTTGCGTGGATTTAGAGAAGATAGGAAACAGAGCATGGACATTAATAACCATCTCACTGTGAAAGAAAGGCACCAACAGAGTCCTACAGGCAGCTAAGAAAGGAATAAAACCATTCAGTATGTTCTTAAAACCATCTGAGGAAGGGAGATGACAGCATTTGCTGATGATATTAATTCCACACTTAAATAAGAGGTAGAAACAATGGAGACTATAGAACTTTGGACAAATGTAAGCAGGTAGTCACGTTTCACATGAAATAAAATTTCTGCAAAGTGATGCTAAGTAGAGAAAAACATTTTTACTTAAAAGTAGTGGGTAATGAACTGAACGTGGAACTCTGCTACTCAGGAACAAGATATTGGGGTGGTGAGACTCCCATATAAACATCAGAATCATGGACGTGTTCCTATGTGACCTGATCTAGGTGTTTCTGCTCCGGCAGGGAGATTGGGCTAGGTGATCTTTCAAGGTCCCTTGCAATTCTTGATATTCTGTGATTCCATGATGCTCAAAAGTTAGACAGCAAGTTCAAAGAATCATTAAGGTTGGAAAAAACAATTAAGATCATTCAGTTCAACCATCAAGCAATGCCCACCTGACCACGACCCTCAGTGCCACATCCACATGGTTCTTGAACACCTCCAGGAACAGCAACTCCACCAACTCCTTGGGCAGCCTGTTCCAATACACCACAACTCTTTCTGAGAAGAAATGTTTCCTAATATCCAACCTGAACCTCTCCCGGCACAACTTGAGGCCATTCCCTCTCATCCTATCCTATTGTTACCTGGAGGAAGAAGCTGACCCCCATCTTGCCACAACCTCCTTTCAGAGAGTTGTGGAGAGCAGTTAAGATCTCCACTGAGCCTCCTGTTCTACGGATAATTCCTGTTCCCAAATTGAAGACTACAGAAAAAAACAAAAAGGAAGTGTTGTGTTACAGTGTATATACACAGCTGCAGCTTAAGTAGTTTAAGCAATTCTGATCTTTCTTTATGAAGAAGGATGCAACAGAAATGGGGAAGAAAAAAAGAAGGTAAGATGGTGGATTAAAACGACAGGCTGGGTTACAAGGAGCAACACTACAAAACCTGGAAAAGCAGCAATCCAAAGGAGATATGATAGAGATCTATAAAATCAAAAGTGACATGGAAGGGGTGAATCAGAGCTGACTGTTTACTGCCTCTTCTAAACACAGGGCCGGGGGCACCCAATGCAGCAGGCAGATGGCAGGTTCAGAACAAACGCAAAGAAGCAGCTCTCCATTCAACCAGGAAAGGAAACTCAGGAAGTCTTCACCAGGGGATGTTGTGGCTGCTGGAACTTTACATGGATTCAGGGGATGACTGAGCAAGCTGAGAGATGAGAAATCCTTTGAGGGTTGATAAGCAAACAGAAACCACCTCTGGCACAGGAAGTCCCTGAAACACAAACTGCCAGAGTTTGGGAAGGCAACGTGGAGAGATTTCAATCTGCAGCTAGGAAATTGAGCAAGGTGAAGTTCAGGTCTGATCTAGTATTGCTGTATTTATGTACCACAACAGAAAATTAAAAAAAAAAAAAAATTGTAAAGACCCCATTTTCAAGTACTTCAGAGTCTGGAGGTCTCCGACCTCCAAAACGTGGTTGGTAGGGCCCACCACATGTCCAAGTGGTGTCAGCCTGGCAACAGGAGGGGTAAGTCATGTTTCTTATTTCACACAGCTCACAGTGGGGGCACACCAGACAACCACTGAAATAATTATTGTGCTGCTTTCCACCACTTTGATTCTCTGCACTTATACAAACTGTCTCCTGGACACCAAAACTCTAGTAGTGCTAAGCAGTGGGGAAGCCTGGTAACAGCAAAGTTCCAAAGACAAGTTTCCAACAGAAAAGAAGACAAGAAGACTGAGTATTACACGCATTATGATCTGTGTGCAAAGCTTAGCAATACACAGCGATTTCCAAAATTACATAGAAAGTTATTGAGAGCAAGGGGTTGAACTGCAATCCCTAAGTACCACACGCATACACCAGATCATTCTTCTAGGTTACATTCTAAAGATGCTGAGTGTTTAGGAAGTATTACAGGAATATTTATATTTACCACTTGTCAAATTGCTGTTTTTCTGGTTTTGCTATCCTCGAAGTGGACTACAATAAATAGAGAAAAACAAATGAGCCTTTTTGAGAACTAAGAGATGTTGGTTTTTTGTTCATAAAACAGACATGCATTTAAAGATTGCAAATAGCTCAACAGTCAGTGTAACAAACTCTTAAACACTGTTTCTAATTATACAGCATTGATTAAATACAAATATATCTTAATTAAGCTGTTCCTACAGTACTGCTCCAATGGTTTTCCTCTGTCTAGAAGAGAAATTGAGTTTTTTTCCTGTAGAGTTTCATTTTCATGGCAAATAATGCCTCTCTCTTCATTCATTAAAAAAAGTGAAAAACATAATACACACAACACACTTAATATCTCAGTTGTCTTATACAAAGTCAGCAATATCAACTCTAAACTTGACCTCATGGAAAGTTTCCAAATCAATGCCTGTATTACTTACATGCTGATTCTTAAGGAGCCCCACTTTTGGCAGTTTAAGATGTTACAAGTCCAACTGCTGAGCTGTATTAATGGATTGTGTGAGTGCTACCAGACTATTATAATGTAAAGTACAGGTACCCCGCTATTGCAGCTGAAGACCAGCCATGGAATTTGCCAAGAATCAGCACAATGGAGCAGTATCCTGAATGTTAGCACTTAGTGCCCTCTACCTGCTTCACTTAAAATGCATGAGAAGCAAAAACAGAAAACTACACTTTGTAATTGTTCAAAATTCTTTCAGCCTCATAATTAAGCTGACCATAGTCTATTTTGTCAATTACTAGAGTCAGAAATGCTGTTTCCTTTTAGACTGCAAGCTACACAAAAGAATGGCATTTCAAAAGGTACCAATATTTTTCTTTCTTGAATACTTCTATCTTGTTTTTGTAAAACCTAGTTTTAAGCTTTCCCTAATAATATTCAATCACTGTGACTGTGAATTCAGATGCCCACCTTATCTTTCCAGGAAACGTAGCAGAAGCCATGCTGCAGTGAAGTTCATCATGACAGGCAGAGAAAAAAGAATTTCAGCTCATAAATCCTGGTCCTGCAATCTAATCCCTGCGCTGAAACACTTACATGGTCATCTGAGCACCTGGCATATACTACAGACGGGCAGCTCTTGATGCCTGCACAGATAAGTCGGCACCATAAAAGACAAAGTTTCAGTGAGCAGACATCCAGCACCATGAATGGATACTTGGGAAAAATTTGTCTGGGTACCCTTGCCCTATCATTCAGCCAAAGCAATGTTTCCATAATTCATAATTACCATGGCTGACTTGCCTTTTTAATTCTAAATTGTTCTCAATCGTTTTAAAATCCTTTACTATAGAGAATCTATATGAAATCTCTTTCTTTTTACATGCTAACCACTGGGTTTTAATGCTGCTTCCCTCTGAGCTATGAAACAGAAGGTGCAAGTATGTGAAGGGACAAAACTCGTGCGGAAAGACCTGATCTTGAGTCCACGTGTGCAGAAGGCAATGCACAAGATGTCCCTTAATCATAATCCTGAATCAGGATTCATGTCCTTTAATTGTAAGAAATGGTTCTAAGATAGATTGTCATTATTTCTTCCATCTTTTCTGTCTGTAGTAATTTTCATGTCCCACCTACAAGTCTTACAAAATGTACCACAAGAGCATTGCCTCAAAGGAGATAGGAGATGCAGAGAAATACCCACACAGATATTTAGCAAAGTGTTTTTGAAACTTTTGAAACCACCTACATCTCCATGTTTTATTGAAAGCATGTTTCCAGAGACTTCATTTGAGGCAGTTCAGTTTAAAATAAACAAATAAGTCATGCTTCCAGCATGGTAGGTCTTTGTCACTGCTTCCTCCCCTTCCCAGAGCTCTGTCACCAATAGTCTTCCATTTCTGTCCCCTCCTGATTCCAGTTCCATTCAGGTTCCCACCTGTAATATGCCCCTTTCGCTCCACCCTCTCACTACAGCAGATTCATTATATAACTAACTTCTTAGATTGCCAACAGCAGCTAAAGCAAAAACAAGTAACCCCCAACTGAGCCCTTCTATGGAGAGCTCCAGTCAGAAGCTGAGGACAACGCTGACAAACAAGCCCTAAAGCACAGCAATAGGACTGCATGCCATGCCTGCTGAAAGCATGTGTAAACCAATCCTTGCATTCTGCACGCCTCAGCATTGCAACGCCTGGCCAACGCAGTTCCTGAGTTCTTCATTCTCTGTGATTGGCAGTGACAGCCAGAAAAGTACAGCAAAGCCCATCAGCTTGGAACACCCCTTACAGTACTATCCAGCTCTCTGTGATCGTTTATCTATCAGAGGGGAACAGAGAAAAGCAGTCCCACGACAAATTCATACAGGCATGCAACTGGTAGGTAAAATGTGCCATTTCTTGACACAAACCCAGCTTTCTGGCATACGGGGAGCTGCTGAAGTGCTCCTCTGTGACTGGGCTGCCAGCATGTATTGAGCATACCATCAGAAGCCGTGGGGGTAAGGTGCACCTGGGCAGTAGCATGAAGCACAAACTACTGTAAACCCCTGTGCACTCCAGCTGGCATCCCAGATGCTTCCCGATGGGCACGTGTAAAAAATAAGAGCTCTGTTTTTCTTTGTTTTCAACAAGAGGAGGTTTTGCATCTCAAAGCAGGAAGATTTTGGTGCTCACAAGAAATGTAACTGCATTTGTGATTATTTTCTCCCCTGCTGCTAAATATGATTATTTGCTCCACTTCAGTTTTTAATAATTAAATTAATACTAATTGAGCAGCCTTTTGGTGTATTTTTAGCCTGAGCTTATTATGTATGTGCTAAATCCTGCACACTGCAGTCTCTCCTTAGCCTTACCCTTTATCCCCCAACCAGGAGGAAATGTTTAACTGCAGATCCCTGCCCTGAAACTCAGCTGTGTTGGCAGCAGCAGATATCTATATGTTCACATTGTTGAATCAACACAAAAATCAACAGGTATTTTTAAAGATACTCTGTAGAAAAAAACTTCTGCAAAACAAAACTGAAATCCCACAGCTAATTTTGTGACTAACTGCCCCCTAGTGACAAAGTCCAACTCAAATAACTCTCAACCACTTCCAAGCCTTAGAGAGTCCTGATGATCACTATTTCAAACTTTATTTTAAACCAGAAAATGAAGAAAATCAGCCCTGTCTCAAAAATAAATAAAAATATGCTAGCCTGAAAACAAACTTATTTATTCAAAGCATTACTCCAAATGCTTCAATCAGACTTTCCCTGCACAGGTAGCATCAAAGTCAATATAAATATTCATACAACTCAAAAATTAAAGTTGTGAGCTTGGTTTCAATGTTCAATGAACTGATATGCTTCTGTTGCTCCTAAGTCCCACTGAGTGGTGAGGCTGCAAAAGCAATAGAAAAAATGACCTCTGGGCCAGCCCTGCAAGCCTTGGCACGAGATGCAAATCCTTCACCCTGCACCCAGGCACACCTCAGCCCAGAACAGCTACCCATAGTGCATATACACCAAGGGCTTTGCTGTGTACTGCTGCTCATGAAGGTGGAAGCTGAAGGTTCATTAAGTGTTCTTAATGCAGAATTAAAACACATACGCACCCCCACACATTTCAGACACATAAGTAATCAGATCTGGAGATGCTGCTTCAAAACTGTTCATTGCTATTCTGTACATAAGAGTTCTCCCATTTTTTTTTCAAATGTTGCAATTGCTTGGTGTTTTTTGTTTGGTTGGTTGGTTTTTTGTTTGTTTGTTTAGTTTTTAACATGAAGACTCTCACAATGATAATTACAGTAAAACAGCTGTAAGCAATTTTTGAACTGATCACCATCACCAACAGCAGAGTGAAGGAAGTGACTGTCCCCCTCCACTTTGCCCTCATGAAGCCCTATTTGGAGTACTGAATCCAGGCCTGCAGCCCCCAGCACAGGAGGCATGCAGGGCTGCTGGAGTGGGTCCAGAGGAGGGTCATAAAGTTTATCATAATGCTGAAGCACCTCTCCTATCAAGACAGGCAGAAGGAGCTGGGCTTGTTCAGCCTGGAGAAGAGAAGGCTCTGGAAAGACCTCATTGTAGCCTTCCAGTATTTGAAGGGAACTTACAAGGAGGGAGATTGACATTCTACATGGTCTGATAATGGCAGGACAAGGGAGAATTGCTTAAAAGTAAGAGAAGGGAAAATTAGGTTAAATGTTAGGAGGAAATTATTCATTCCAAGGGCAGTGAGGTGCTGGCACAGCTGCCCAAAGAAGCTGTGGTGCTCCATCCCTGGAGGCGCTCAAGGCCAGGTTGGATGGAGCCTTAGGCAGCTGAGCTGCTGGATGGCAGCCTTGCCCATTGCATGGAGTGGGACTGGGTGGGCTCTGAGTTCCCTTCCAACCTAAGCTATTCTATGTCTCTATTAATTGCCTTAAGTAATTCTGTTTTATTGTATGCTTTCATATCTTAAAAACAACAACAACAAAAAAAAAACATGGAATACATTTTTCTCTTGTTCTAATCAGGTAATAACCTTACCACATTCATTCGGTTTGCTGCACTCACTGTCTTTGTGTTACTTTAGTCCACAATGTTAGCAAGAAAAGCAGTTCTCCTGTGCGCTCACAAGTTACTGTAACACTGGGGTTTTTGTAAAAAAAAAAAAAAAAAAAAAAAAAAAAAAGCACACAACCCCTATATTCTTCTAGAACATTAAACTTTAGTCTCGAAATACAGCTTTTCAATAAACATTTTCTTACAGAATACAGCTCATAAAACATACATGGAGAAAAAAGACATATGGCAAAAGAGACAAATTGTTCAAATGCAGACAACATAAAATTGCACTGAAGTAAGTTCAAAACTCCTAAGGAAATTGTGCCTAATTAAAAACAACACAAACTAGAACAAGGATGCTGTAAAATACAATGTAACCTCTTAGCTTACCATCAGATAGGGTATGCTTTTATTGTTAGTACCTATCACAAATTTTAGCGGAGTACTCACATTGCTATGCATTCAGATTCAACACTGGCTAATATGGATAGTATAGACTATCCATAGTGTAATATAACACAGGCTGCAAATGCAGACTAGCTGCCTTCCCAAAGAAAAGAATAAATCGCCCTTTAGTATTCTCAATCATGCCAGAAAATCCAGTGCCTTCTTAAGGCTAATAAAAGCAGACAAGAAACACGCTACTCTTACTCTTTCATGAGACAAAGCTCTCCAACTCACTGACTATGAAAATTTCTTCTGAACATATTAAAATGATCTTAGGGCTCTACAGAAACCCTGCTCATAAAATCTAAAGGAGAAAAAGCTGGGATAGTTAAAATTAATACATCATAAATAAAACATGCCTTTCAGTATATATTAAGTGACAGGTCTCAGAAGCTCCACCACCATGCACGTGCTCACAGAGCAGTGAGAACACATGCAATTCATTAAATCCACTCAAGTGTGCAGGTTCTTCCTGGTGTTATTCGTAATTGAAACATTTCAATTTTAGTTAACAGAAATAAACTAATTTAAAAGTAAAACAAGGAAATTAGTCCTGTGTTTCTGGATTACAATCTCACAGTGCCTCCTACTAGTCATATTCAGCCTCGAAGGGTTTCATTAAAAAAAAAACAAAAAAAAAACAAGCATGGTTGAGGGGAGTTGTGGGTTTTGAATGGGCAGACAGCTTTGTGGACAGATTTCAAACACTTTTTTTTCCACAAACAAACAAAAAGAAGTCACAACTTGTATTTCAACCATATGCCTTGAAAACGTACTTCCTTCCATTAAATAGGCAGCAGACTCTATCCCCTAACAGGTCCTCAGAGAGAAATGCTTTGCTTGCAGCAACAAGCATGGTAAGCACAGTGTACTCTGCATGGCATACTTTGCTAAGGAGATAGGATGGGTGTGACAGTCAATCCTTCACTACCCTACTGTGCCTCCTCCTTCATGCTGGGCAAATGGAAGAACTATCATTATCCAAAAAAACTTAGTCACATGCTCTGACCCTTTACAGGTCCCTGCCAGGCACTTTCACAGCCTGGACATGGTTCCAGCACCTCCCAGTCTCAGGACGTTCTACACAAAAGGTGACAGAACACTCCTAATAACGTGGATTATTTCATCACATCATAAATGAAAGGACTCAGATTTAGATCTCTCATCACAGGCTCGATTTTTACAAGTCACAGGTATAATCACAAGTTCTGATCCAAGTCCCCCTGTTACTCTACATATAGCGTGAAATGGTTTTGTTTGCAGAAATGAGAGAAGGGAAAGCGCAGGTCCCTACTCCTGGTCTGTTTTAGTGACTCACCCAACACAACTTCCACCTTTAAAATGACAAGTCACAGCAATACATGCAAGACCCCACATGTGCGTTATCTTATGAGACTAGGTTACACTAGGAGCTGTGAGTCCCAATCCACCACATGGGCTGTACTGCTGACCAGGGCACACATGAATCACAGACTCATTGAGGTTGGAAGAGACCTCTAAGATCATCTAGTCCAACCATCAACCCACCTCCACTGTGTCCCTCAGTGTCACATCCACACGGTTCATGAACACCTGCAAGGACAGTGACTGCACCACCTTCCTGGGCAGCCTGTGCCACTTCCTCACTGCTCTTTTTGAGAAGAAATTTCTCCTAATATCCAACCTGAACCTCCCTTGGCGCAACTTAATGCCATTACCTCTCATCTTCCATGTGCTTTGCACACAGAGCTGCTCCTCATTTTTGCCCTCTAAAAATGAAGATTAGACTACTAATTTTTTTTAAGTAATTTTGAAATCTTTTTACAGCATTACCAAAATAAAATTATTTGAGAACTCAGAGATGGCACCACATGCACTTCTTTAATTTAACTGTTGTTCCTTTGCCATCCGCTTTTGGATGGCTGCTGGAAAGCAGACAACTGCACTCAGCAGATTTTCTGTCTGACCACATGCTGCTTGTTATTGTTGGGCAAATAAGCAACCAAATTAAGTCCTGCTTACATAAGACTGTGTGAAAGCTATCCCAGCACAGCACCAGACGAAGCAGTAGAACATTATTCTGGGCTGTATGTGATGAATTCCTGAGACATAATTCTGCTTTATTTCTGTTAGGTTATTTCAAAGTATTTAAAAAAAAAAAAAAAAAAAAAAAAAAAAAAGCATGAACAAACGTTAACTTCCTTCTGAAGATCCCAGTTTCCCTAACAGCCTAGCTTCTATACAGTCTTATCTCTATACATCATTACACAGTAACATTTTCATGGTTTGCACAACGAGGCAAAACAAATGCACAGATTTTTATCATGACAAAGAACTGAGTTCACCTAAGAGTGGGGTTGTAGGTGATGTGTATCAGTCAGATGGTGGCAGGAAAATACTGCTACACTGTTAAAAAGCTCCATCTCTTAACCCTGGGAAAACTAATTATTACTGCTATTATCCCCAATAAGACAGCAACACCAGGAAATATTTACCAACATTTCTACAAGCCTTTTTGACTTTTCATTCAGGATAATACATTTTTATAAAAAATAAGCCAGTTAAAACAGTTGCCATGTCACCGTTTAAACAGTTTCAGCTCCAAGAAAAACACTGAGAAGTTTATACACACCCAAGGTCATGCAAGCATCAATCATCAAAAAAACAGGTGAAAGTCATTCTATTTACTTAATATTCACAAGGTATAAGAATTTAGACAAAAACTTTGAAGTTTTGCTCTTTGGCCCCTTAAAATCATCCTCATCTATTCAAATAGCAGCTTACCACTGGTAAACCAGAAATAAGTGCCATTACTACAACACACCAGCAAGGGGAGTAGTAACACTTCCAGAATTTCCCTCGTCAGCAACTGCAAACTACTCCTAAATGCAATAATGTATAGAAAATTGAAGCTGATCAGTATAGGCAGTGAAAAGAACATTTGTTCTACTGAAAGACAGAAACTTAACAAATCAGAATCTTTAAAGGCTATTTGTTTTTGAAGAGAATGTGGAAGCACATATACACAGCCACTGATCAGCCCTATATAGCACCCAACAAAAAAGAAACCTCTCAAATTTGAGACTCTTATTTCTAATATACATATATATGTGTTCTTTTAAAACAGCAACGACTGTTGAGGAAGAATTGATATTTCTATGGGAAGGCAAGACACTTTACTAAGAAAGCATGTGTGGAGTCCCTGGAGCTCCTGGTAGGCAGGAAGGCTGGGAAGTTCTCAAAGCCAAATTGCAGCCACTGGTAAGGACAGCAGAAGTTTCTAAAACCAGGATTTCACTTCTAGATGCCATAGTTCAGGGCAGATAACTGACCTGGCACTGCCACAGCACCATACATTTTCTAAGTCCAGGCAGACTAGACTAGTCTTTTAAATTCTCCCATCTGCTAACAGAGACCTTCCCATATCGTGATATGAAAGACAGAGTCACAGCATCCTAGAGCTCCCGCAACAGAAGAATAATCACCGACACTTCATCACTCTTCAAATCTATACTACAGTAAGATACAGACACTGCTGAGCAGCAACACTGCCCAGCGCAACTGAAAAGCAGTTCATGTCCAAAGGGGGCATTTGCTGTGCCAGGTTGCAGTGCTGAGAAGTAAAGCACCTGGCTGCATCGGCTCCCTGGTACATCACTGCAGCCAAGGTTTCCATGTTCACTGAATTATACAATCATTAAGATTGGCAAAGACCACTAAGATTATCTAGTCCAGCCATCAGCCAATCCCAACCTTTCCCCTAAAATTCTATAACTTTGTAAAACCTGTTACCCAAGTAGGTAGCCAAAGTATTTAATCAACTTGTAACTACCCCAAGTACTAAGATGTCCTAGGTACTAAGCATGAAATTACTATGCATGACAAAATTCAGAATAGCATTTTGCTGTAATTGTGCATAATTTAACTCAAAAAAAAAAACAAAACAAAAAACAAAAAACAAAACCAAGAATTATATTTAGGTACAGAAGAAAGAGGTCAAATTGATGAGGGGGAAGAATTCTGTCATTTTTGCTAGACTGATACAGAAATTCTTCATCCAATGTAAGAGTTTTAGGATGTCACTTCTCCAATGTGGTGCTAAGGGACAGCCCATCAACAAGGGGGATCTGGTGCATGATCTGGTATTCTAGAGCCATATTTACTCAGCTTTGTTACTTAAAAGTGTATGTACAAACTCATATGTCTTAGCCACTAGAGGCACAGTGTTTTATAAGCCCACCGTACAACTATCAGAAAAAAGCAATAGGAAGTTTTCCTTCTGACAAGAAGAAATGAAGCTATTAAATCAACACCACCACCACTCAAAAACAAAACAAAAAATAAATAAAATTGAAAGAAAACAAAACAAACAAAAAAACCCAAACAGATGGTCTAGCAACTTCCTAGCAGAGTGTTTTAAAGTGAATATTGATGGGCTCAACTCCAGGCCTAGCTTGAATAGTTTCATGATTTTCTCTAAGGGAAAAGATGTGTTATACAGGGTGGCATCCATCCTTAACACCCTGCAGCCAAGACAGGAGAGGCTGCGTGACCTGCCCAGAACCTCCTAGCAAGTTGGGCTACCCAGACACTGAGCCTGTTATGGTTGAAGGGTTGTTCAGCTGAGCAACACTGTGTTTGAATTACCAAGACCAGATGAAGAGAAGTATAGGCAAAGGAGTTTGAAGGTCTGTGCCCCACCATCAGGTTGGCCTGTGTCCTCCTGAACTCTGTTAACAGGGCAGCAGCCACAAAAGTCGTGGGCCTCTTCCAGCAACACTCACATGAATTTCACTGTTCATTACTGCCAACCCAAAACACACATACATCTAAACTTTTACCTGGAAGAAAGCCAAGAGACAAAAAAGAGCCATCAACTATCCTCAGAGCTTGTGTGACGGGGAAGAAAATCTCAGCAAGAAAAGCTCTCCACTGAGGAGAGCTTGTCCCATATGGAATGCGTCTGAGAGCCTAGCTAATGTTCTCCAACACTACCCTGAGCATATAATTTGTTGGGACAGGATCAGAAATTTGATTGGTTGGTATCAGGAGTGAATGCCCTTTCCAAGTAATTGACCTCAAAAAGAGTGCAAAGAGCAAAAAAAGTTACTGTAAGAAACTGTTTTGATGTTAATGCAAGTGTCCCGGTTTGTTTTAGATCAGCTCTAGCACTTGACCATCAGTGTCTAGCTTTCCACAAAAATACTCCTATTAAACCAAAAGCAAAAATTAACAATTATGTTTGCTATTTTATGTAAGTCAATGAGCAGAAAAACATCTCGATCTTAAAGAGGCAGACCTCAAGACATGTTGCTTTCAATGCAGATGGATTACAAAAACACAACGATGGCTTTAAAACCAGTTTCCAAATTTGCCTAGATTCCAACTGGGTTGGCAGCACTTCTAGAAGAAGTCAACTGAGTGTATTTTTCCATCGAAGTCATGCACCTTACCAGCTTCTGGAGACTAAAAATGTAACTACTTGATTTTGAAGGTGTCTGGAATAACCTATTTGGCTTGCCTGGGAAAGGTATACGGTACATTATCTTTACTACAATCCTGCCAAAGATCTCAACTGCAGCCTACATTGACTTAATTCATAATCCAGAATAGATCACATAACATTCATATAGACCCAAAAGGTTTGTTTTTGTTCTGAACAGATGTCAGCTTTAGGCATTGTTCTAATTGATTTCACCAGCCAGTCCAACCTCAGACAGTCCAGTTCTTTTTGCAAATACCAGTTTGGACCACTATGGCCTTGCTGAGTCAGACCAGTACAGGCAGTTCCAAAATCCTGGATGGAAAATACAGGACTTGACTCCAGATCCAAGTGTGCTAATTCTTGTTGCCCGTTTCCATTTCCTAAAAAGTTAGACTTTCTATGACAAACACCCATCTGTTTCCCTGTACTCTTCTTCTTCCTTATGTAAGTAAGCCTAAAAGCATAACTCAACTTGCAAAAAGAGAACAAATACTCAAACTCATTAAGAAATCAAATAAGTAAGATGTTGAACAGAAATGCTACGAGATGAATGTGTACAATGAAAATGAGCACAGCCATAGCTGGATTTTTGTCTTTCCACATAGGAAGTAGAAAGACTGCTGCCTTTCTGGACACGAAGTTTGCATATACATGCCTTAACTTTTTCCTTTCTCCTTCAGGTAGCAGAAAATTTTGTCTCTAAATGCCTTCCCATTTACAATAGACAAAATTCAGATTGTCTTTATTTCAGAAAATAGATGTATTATCAAGAATATTCGCACTTTTCAGTTGAATTGAGAGCTAAGTAGAAAATACTTCAGGTATCTTGGAAAATATTAGGGGTTTTTCAAATTTTTTTTGCTCCAAAATACAAAGAAGAGATTAAGATTACAATAATTTTTTAACAAGAAAGCAATTCTGAGCAGTTGAAATTCTTAAATAATTTCAAAATATCTTGGCATTTTTCATAGGCTGTGGACTCTGATGTATTCAGAACAAAAAGGATCCTTTTATTCAGAAGTTGTCAAAACAGTAGTGTCAACACAGTGCTCCAAAGAAATGAATTTCAATAGAAAATTCATGTGAAACTTCTTTTCCACACTCAGTTTTATAGTTGCACGGGCTCAGCATTTCTTTCCAAAGGAGAATATTCTGTCAGAAAGATCCCTGACTTGCTCTAGGGCTCTGTTTTCACTTGTATTCTAGCAACATGATAACTGAAGCCTGAAAAGATGTTTTTCTATCCCAAGTACCATAACCCTCCTCCTTGGGGTCCTGCTGCCTCTGATCCCAGGCCCAGTACTGAAATCTCACAGCTGTGTTACCTTGGCTCAAACTTCTAAGAAAACTGCTAAGTTGTGAGAAAAGGATGTGAGAAAGCGTGCAAGCTAGAGCTGTGCAAGATAAGAACAGCAAAACTGCAGGCAGAGGTTGAGCAGTGGATGGCTGCCATCACAGGATGCAACAGAAAAAACACTGACATGAACAAGATAGTAAGCATCTAGGGACTGGAAAAAATGCAGCATCTTTACTGATTCTTTACATCCTCAATTTCTTGAACTAATGAGTATTTAAAAAGGCAATGCACAAAATAGAAAAGATAATTGACTGAAATGGAAGCTTAATTGTGATCTAAAGTATTTGTTCATTTGTATAATTTTAATTCCTTTAATTCCTTTCCATTGCTAAAGCAGATATACACTATATATGAAAAATAAAACAGTGCTTAGTATTATCCTCAAATAATTTTTCCTCTATGCTTCTAAGTATCAAGGGTCTAATCTTATCTGATCATTCTCATATTTTACTGCATGATCTATCCTATATCCACATTTCATTGCTTGGAATGAATTATGGTAAGTCTGTACATCTAGTGGCTTAATGATATACAGATTTTCAGTATTATTTTTAAGCTCTTCACAATACAATCTGGCTAAAAGCACTATGTGACAGATGCTATGGAATCACCAAATATTTGAAGACTAATTTTCCAAGTGTTAAACATATCCACATGGGCTTGCTAAAGATTGTGGTGCTGCCCAAATTGTTGAGGAGATGAGTTCCTGCAGAATCAAGCCATAGGTGAAGGTTGGGGACACTGACACCAAAAAAGGTAAGCCCTCCACCATACCCAACAGAGTAGTCGACAATAAGGACACATATCATTTAACATACGCTAACCAATTCCCCCACTGTGAAAGACAGATGATGGCTCTTGAGTAACCATACATGTTTTTTACTTACAACATATTTTTCTTTAGTGCTTCTTTCCTGAATAAACTCTCTTTTGCTTTAGGGAATCCAACTTGTCACCAGGTAAACCAGTCATTTCCAAAGCCAATTTATTAGCAGAGAAGAAAGGAAAAGGACAAACAGAAGGACAGATCAACACCATGCAATCCAGGCCCCAGAGATGATTAGGATGGGAGAGTGCAGTTTTCATGACTAAGCTGGCAATGCTGCCTCTAGTCAGGGTTCTGCAAGAAAAGAGCTACCTGGAGGATGTTCAGGGAATAAAGCACCTTCCATTTGGACAAGGGCTGATCAGAGGAAAGAAGAGCACAGGAGCCATGGCGTTTATTAGGATCCTGGCCCTAGGCTAGGCTCAGCTCTGCACTAACAAAAAACTTTATTTCATCTGCTCACGTAGTGTCAGTTCAAGAAGAAGGATTGCTCTTTTCTTGAACTTTCCAACCTGTCACCGAACAGCCATGACCAAAATGAATACAAACAGTCCCTTTTACTGAATAGTGAACAGGAAGGACTTTTTTCAAAGCACTTTCAAGGCAGTCACTGACCATTGGCAGCTGTATGTCAGAACTCCATTTGATCTTAAATAGTTTCTCATTAAGTAGCCTTTCCAGCTTTAGAGAAATAAAAAACTAGTCCATACATTAATGTATACATCAGTTTCTCAAGAAGCTAGAAAAGCATAACATTTTCCAAACTTCATCCGAACTTCAACATGGATAACACACTGCAGTATGAAATTCATAAGACATGGCAGTAATTTCCTCCAGAATTCAAATGTATGCTAGAGTTGGATACTGAACTGGACCACATCAGTTATACTACTGTTGATGCAACAATAGGATGATAACTGGCTTAAATATCTGAAAAATAAACGTTCACACTAAATTACTAGATTAGACACCATATTGTTTGCATTGTCCTTGAACAACTGCTTCTGCTGGTGCCAATGGAGACTATCCAACAAACAAATCTTATGATTCACAACTGAAATTGTAGAAGTATATGCTACTACTAGATATACTTCAGATAGAAAAGAGCTATTTGGAAGTCTTTACAACTAATCATTTTACTTGTGGCATAAAAATGATGGATAGTCTGTAAGCAAGTCCCACATTTTACAGTTTGTTTGTTTGTTTTTTTCTAAATTCAAGCTACACACAAAACTAGAACTATATTTTCACATTGGATTAACTTTATTTGTTTAAATCTGCTACAGTTCAATCTAAAAGACGTGTGAGAAAATAGTTTTGCTTTTGTTTTGGCTTAGATTTAGATTTAAGAAGACAAGCAGCAGCACCAGTGTGAGACATATATAATAGGGCTTAATTACATGTCATGCAGGCTTAATTACTAGAAGTGGCAGAAAGAACCTGCAACATTTCCTCAATGGAGAAAAATTATTAACCATGTTTGCCAAACTTGCAGTATAGAAATGCTATTAATTGCTGACTGTCTGAATGCAGGATGTGGTATTTTCTATTTAGATTGATATGAACAAGGGCTTCTAGGAAAACAATGGCTCCTTTTTTATGAAGTTGGCCCACAGTGTCAGAGGTGGTTGTTGGTGGTATGGCATTATAGGTTGAACTTCCCTGCTACATTCTGTTGCTGTCTGACAGAATGGTATCTGACATGGAAGTGCATATGGAGCAAAGGTGTGTCACTGAATTCCTGAACGTGGAAAAAATGGCACCCACTGACATTCACTGATGCTTGATGAACATTTCTGGAGACCAACCAGTGGATATGAGCACAGTAAGGCAGTGGGTGAGAGTGTTTCAGCAGTGGTGACAGAATTATGTTCCCAAAACATATTTTTTAAAAAGCCAGTTCTGTGTTGATTGTCTTATCACAGACTCACATAGGCTTTTTTTCTAAGCCACTTGTAATGCTATGGTATGCATTCAACTCATGTTATGCACTATACGATTTATAAGAGAATTATTAGCATTTGACTAATAGTATTTTGAAGATACAAATTCCAGAAGAATTGAAATCATTATTTCAACACTAAGTGGCAATCTGTCAAAAAATCATTCTTCCAGGAGTTATGATTTTAACAAGAAAAGCAGTATTCACTGAAAATATCCTGACAAAAGACTTCTGAGCAAGCCTAATCCATCCCTGCCTGCTCTGATGGCATTTAGTATGGGAACATTCTGCAGATATTCTGCTTTATTATTGTTAACATCTCTGAATAACAGCTCTCCAGAACCAGTTATTCAGCCTAAGCTATTTTCTGGTCATTCCTCATAACACAGCTGAGCATTTTCACTGTGTTGCAGAGAGCGTGCATAAAATGCTAACTACATGCTGACATTTCCTCTTTCATTGCAGCTGTTCAAGAAAATAGGTGTAAGCACCTGGGGAAGACCACCAGATGTCTGGCTCTTCTGTAGGGTGGCACACATGGTGACCCTGGAGCCGACGAGGACAGGATTGTTTTGTGGAGAGGAGCTTGGGTAGCACTTGCTATATATGATGCTTCCAGCCAGCTGTTTGAGGGCTAGACCTGTAGACAAAGACTTTAGAGTGATGTAAATTATTCAGATTATCTTCCTGCACTCAGCACTGATTGCTTTCTTCCAGTGCAGCATGGGATGTCTCAAGCAGCAAGACATTCAGTAACTTTCTTAAGGAAGGTGCTCAATAACTTGCTAAACATCCCTGATAGAAAACTAAGCACCCTTCAATTTAAGTATTTCTGGCACTCAGCTGAACACTACAGCTACTCCTCAGTCATCCAGTCATTTAAACTACTATCCACTACAACTTTCCATGGCTATAAGCATTAGTAGCAATTTCACTACTGCCTCTAAATATATATATATATATATATATATATTATTTCTTCTTTCTAATATATACTTGAATTTGTCTTCAACCTAGGACTCATCTCAGTAGGTTCCAACATTTTACCTCTCCGCCTTGCCGGCATTTTTGACAAGGGTAGGGGTGAATCAGTAGCATGCTGAAAAGATGCTGTAATAAAGATGTTAAAGAATAAAAACTTGGGCTTAAATCCTAACTCCTACAGAGCCTCATTAGTACAATTCATCCTGACTCAATCCATCACTGCTCATTATTTACAGTCCTTCAACTTATCCAGAGTCCATATGCCCATGTTTACATCCCAGGCAACATGTATTAGCTATTCAGGAGATGATATCAAAAGGTTTACTAAAATGCACATATTATATCACTTGCCTTTCATCTGCTTATTTTGTAATCTTATCAGAAAAGTAAAAAAGCAATCTGGCTAGATTTATCCTTTCTAAGCCTTTTTGTCTTTTTGCTTACGATTCCATTATTAAAGCTGGGAAAATAATCTTCTTTACTCAACCTCTCATTGTATTTACCATTTGCCTGCTTTTTATGGTTCCAACTTCACTAACTCTTCCTGACACTCCCAAAAATGGACTTTGCAATGGAAAATGTCTGCACTGTGGGGATAAGGACTATGGAAAGAAGCCCAGAAACAGAAGACAAGGTGCAGCAAATTTTGTTTCTAAATCTGCCTCTTTTGACCTTAGTACATTGCATGTGCTAAAACTCAATTCTGCAACAAGAAACACAAATCAACCAACCAAAGCACTTCAGTATTCCTTTAACTTTAACCACATGAAAAATCCCTCTTGCCTTCAAGGTCTACTGAAGTGTCACAAACTAAGCAGAAACTTTACAGAAGGAAAAAATCAACTACAATTCACAAGCCTTATTTACTAGCTCTGAGAACCTACATCCTTTGGACAGATGAGGCAAGAACAGCATTGCCACTGAGCTCCTTGGTCTACGCTTGGCTCTGCATCAGCAAGCTCTTCTCATTCATTTTTTTGTTATCCCTCTTGGTCAGCACCCATTTATTTTCCTCATTCTCTTTATTATTTGTTGCTGAGTTCTTGAGCTTTGTTGTTACCATTCCCTAGGAGAAAACCCTGTAATGGGACCTCTCTTTTATACTTAATTGACAGGCATATAATCTACCAAGTGCACCTGCAAACGGCAGAAATTACTGGAGATGTTATACTCTACACTGCAGGCTAGGTAGGAGATCTTCATCAAGCAAGATTAAAAGCACAGGAACTCAGGGGTCTCTGTCTGTTTTCAATAGGTATGTCAGATTTTTCCACAGCATCTTTACTCACTCAAGTAAGACTGATAGCTGAGAACTATTATTCATCTGTAAATCTGGAAGTCCCACTACACTACTGAGTACAGTTAGCACATCTTTCCTTAAATGTATTCTCCCTGAGTCAAAATAACTCTCTCCAGCTATAAAAACAAGCCAACCATCCCCCCAAATCTTTCAAAACCCCCCAAATACTTCCAAGAGTCAAGGACAACATCAACACACTATTATCATATGCTGGTAATGTGATGCTGTTTCTCAGATGGCAAAGGAACAGTAAAAGATAATGAATAAATTATTATCTGTTGATTCAGTTTCATGTGAAACTATTTAAATATCCTCTTCTGTTGGCAGTGAAAGGATGATGCTGTCATATGCCAGGTACACTCTCCAACAAAGAAATAAATTGTCAGCACAAAGTGCAAATGATTGTTCAGCAAAAGAAATGTATGAACACTGCTGAGAGAGGAAGAGGAGAAAGACGAAGTGATGAAGAAGCCTGAAAAGATTCGACCCTCAATACTAAAACAATTAAAAAATTATGATATTAAAAATCATGATAAAGAGATTGATCTAGAGGAAAATGCATCCAAACAAAAGGGAGTACAGTGCAAGAAACAGTTGAAACAAAAGATCACTAAGCAATAGCTGATGAACAAGTAGCGATAAAAGAGGAACAACAGCCTGAATTGCACACAAAAGCAATTTCATTGTATTTGCTTTCTCTCTCTCCCTCTCTCTCTCTCGCTTTCTCTTCCTGTCTCTCTTGTAGTAAATAAACCACTCCTGCTTAGTTCAAGAAAAAGAAACATATTTAACATTTCAGACATCCATTAAACTGGAAATTCTGCAAGGCTATACAGCAAGACTATGGGAATGCTGAACGGAATTCAATGAATAAAATGGATTTGCTCAGACTTCTGTCACTGATCTCCACAAGAATGAAGTATTAAGATTAATGATTGCTTTGTAAGCATTACCCCAAACAGATCCAGCAGACAGATATTAAAGAAAGCTGTTCTCATATTGCCTCTTGCTACTTGATACATGTAGCATGGTCGTTATGCTACTCAGTTTAGAAACTGGATCACCTGGTTGATGTGGTGCCTTCTCAACAAGATCAAATCCAAAGAGCATTTTGCAACACGGTGGCCAAATCTGCAATCGAAATACAGGGACACCTTTTTCACTGATGGAATTACAAAGTACATTACTGCAAGTCAGAGATGCATGCTAACATGTTTTGGCAGCTGAGGTAGAGGGCAGAAGGACCAAAAGACAGACACACATCCATTCTAAAATTGCCAGCAGTACTCATAATTCCATCAAAATTTCTCAGCCAAACAGATTTCCTCATCCCTTTGAATTCTGAAAGAAAAAAAGACCCCAAACTATACTCCACATAAAAGCCTGAAATGATGCAGCATTATATACTTACCTCTTTTGCCTCAAATTCAGGGAAGATTTATAGCAGTTTCAAAAAGAGGCTGCTACAGGATGTCTCAGTTTGGTTGCAAAATATACTGAGGCATTCCAAATGACTTCTGAAAATTTAGACTACATAACGTGCAATAGACATGCATAATTACTCTTTCATGAGCCATTACTCAGGGGACACAGAACTTTATTACTGTCTATTTCATTGAGAACTATTGCATCTGCAATCCAAATAAAATGAACTATGGAGAAGAATTGCATAGGAATGTTTTCATATCCGGCTACAGTCACTTTAATGCTGTGTCTCTCCTTTTACCCCCAACATTAACCATTTCCTCCTTTTAGAATTGTTTCGCTTATGTTATGCAACAAAATACTATGTATTTGCAAAATTGAACATGCAGCTGTTTTGTTATTTACACTCCATCTTAAAACTGACTGGTTGGAAAATGAAGATTGTCTGAAAGCAAGCACTTTTTATCTCATCTCAGTTTACATATTCCATATAAAAGCCTCTCCTCCGTGACATAGAAGTGTGATTCTCCAGCAAAATAAATGCTTCCCTGAAACCAGAAAGGGGGTTTGTAGTTACACTATTTTCTTGTTTTGTGGTTTTCAACCAAATTTTACTAACATACTTAAGGGTAGAAGATACAAGCAAAACAGTTGACTCAAGCTAGAAGGTCAATATAGCTGGTAAACTGCTGCATGAATAGTTTTCACTGACCAGAAGCTGTAACTCTTGGAGAATAAGTAATGAGCTGAGATACAGGTCAAACTAGTTCTGTGAAAAGCCTTTGCTGAATGTTGTTTCAAAGTAGTACCAAAAGCTTTTTGCATAAATATAGCTAAGCGAGATTACAAGCAGAGATCCAAAGAGATTTCATTCAACAGAACTCAAGAAAATAGGCCACCATCTTATCTCAGGTAAATTAGTAGCATGACTTACAGTAATTTCAAAAAGAGGAGTCTCAAACTTCAAGATTAAAGATATTTTTCCTAATCAGAATTAGGAATTGTTCACTCCACAATTCTAGAGAGACATGCCGGAGAAATCCCTCAAAGTGGCAGATTTGTGGTCTGTTTAGAGGAAAGTGAAACTTAAGACTTGATCTCATGTTTGCATCATTAGTGTGCTGCCAGCCCTCATTCTTAATTATGCTATACTGAATATCAGACAACAGAACGAATGCTTAATATGCAACAGGTAGCTGCAGGAGGACATTTATCTACCAAAGGCTAGGGCAACCCTCTGAGGTACAAGGCTGCATGTCTGAAATACTGTTACACAACTACGTCTTGCATGATAACTGAGGGTGGCAGCTACTGCAGAAATAGACAGCAACCTTCCTTCAAAAATGTTCTGAACTCTATTAAATAGACCTGCTTCCTAACTCAAAACAATTTTCATACTTTGACAGTAGGTACCAAAGATGAACAAAAAAGGAAATTCCTAGTTAAATGCTGGAACCCTTTTCCTTGTTTCAGTAACATAACCTGAGATCCCACAGGACAGAAAAGAATCAAGCTTTGATAAATAAGTGAAAACTGAAATGACTGCTGGTGGTTGTCAGCCTATGAATGCACCACGATAGCTGCAAGGGGTACTATCAGCAGTTAACTTTACAAAATTTTTTCCATACAACTTTTGTAACATTCTGCCATCGAACAGCAAATACAAACTCAGTCCATCATATGAACGGGAAAAAACAGCTGTGCTGATTTTACACAGAAGATAGTGCACGATTGTTATAATTAAGTAATTTGAAAATAGAAAATGCAGGTTATGCGGGTTTTGTAGGGCAGGACAGCAATTTGTGCTTCTGCATTGTAATAGGTTATTTCTTCTCTAAAGGCAAGTGTTTATGATTTCATGCCAGTCCATGGGATTGTCTCAAGATAACTAGATCTTCTACACTCAGCATATAAATAAGTTTATTACTCCATTTTACTCCTACACAAATACCAATTCCCCACTATTACAAGACGAGCTTTAAATGAATCCATATTCACTGTACTCCCACTGTGCCCTTTCTTTATACAGAATGAATACAAATTGGAAAAAAATTAGGTGTGCATGGCCAATTCAGATTCAACACATTTCGAGTGCAGGAAAAGTATTTCCAGTTTTATATATGTGTCTATATATATATATACACAAACACAAAAGGCATCTGAGTTTTTCCAAACAAAATAAGAAAAGTAATGCACTAACATTTAGCACAATGTCCACAGCAACTCCTTCTTCATTCCTCAGCTAGAAAACCTCCATTATAAGCTTAAATAAATACACAAATCACTGGATACAGAATCATTATTATTAGTTTTTGTTTATTTTTTTTTCTTAAGTACAGAACTGAGTACAAATAATCATTTCAGACCTAAAAGCACTGGTACGTTTCCACAGAGCCATTAACTGTATATTAAATTATACAACATTTCATTTATAGTACATTTAATTTTAGCCATAATGGCCTAGTAATTACTGCTGATTGTTTCTGATCTCTCACATATGAAAAAACACGGATGGTAAATTAGTGATGATAGCCAATAATGAGAAGCATGGACATTTATTCTTTCTCTTGGTATAGCATTTAATTGTTAGGAAGAAAAAATAAAAAAGCCATTTTGCTTTGTATTTTACTCCTTAAGGCAGATCTGACCCGTTCAATATATCTTCTCTTTCTCTTTTATTTCGTTACCGAAGATCACAGGATATTATCCCATTTTACCTTTTCTCTCTCACTGCACTACCAGGCACTGACCAAGCAATTCTAAATTTGCTTTCACTTTCAGACATTTATCTGCATACAGTTAGGTGAAAGGTATTATTAATCATATCCTGTTGCTAGGCTACCTGGAGATGTTCATTTAAGCTTAATGTTTCCCTTTGTTAAAAAGTGCCAAGAGGAACACAGATTGAAGACAAGAAAGCCACCTTGCAATAGCTGAATTAAAAAAAAATAATAAAAAAAAAAAAATCAAGACTCATAACAGTATGGATTAACAAGAAAAATAAGAATAGCACATTCTACAGTTTGCACAGTACAGCTTCATTCACAACATGTGCCTTTTGGATAGCAGATACACAATGCGAATTAAAATCAAGGTGAAAGGTTCAGCTGCATAGCTACTGGGATGCTTTAAAGACACTAGTGTGTTTTATTAGAATTAGTTTACAATGAGAGCATTAGCTAATTTTCACTGTAGTGAACTAAAGCTTCTAATATTTGAAAAAAAAATACTGCATATGTCTAAGAAAATTAGAATAGTTTATGTTTACTGATATAAGCTTTACATCTCTACGTGGAAGTCTATGCTTATTCTACAGCTTTACTCAATCATACCAAAAGATATTAATTTCACACATTTTATCAAATAAAACAACTCAATACTCACCTGCCCACTTTGCAACCACCCACCGAAGGGGTAGCACATAGACATAGTCACAGACCTCCTACTCATATATCAGTCATATCTAGGAAGGGTTACTAATGGCTTGAAGTGGGGGTTTTAAGTGACAGGCTATAAAGTCCTGTAAGATGTAACTTAAATGGCTCTTTTTACCTAACGAGCATCAGTTGTTCAGCTGAACGGAAAAGTAAGAAAAAAAGCCGTAGCGCAAACAAGGCAATGCATTATTTTACTCCAGGACAGCAGGATGGTATTTTTCAGTTGTCCTAAGGTCTTTAATAGGACTCATTTTTGCTGCATGAAATTAACAACAGTCCACATTTCCCTCCTCTCTGCTTCAGTTTGTCTACATGGGATTAATGACAAATTTAACTTCCACTGTGAACCCGATGCACGCAGCTGAAATACACCACTCCTACTGAGTAGATTGGCTTAAAGAAAAGACCTACTTAAATAACTTTTTAATAATTTTAAAATTCTGATACCCACTGCAATTCAGCTGGATGAGAATAGGTTCCATCCCTTTAGGACATCTTTCCATCGCTAATGACAGAATTGATTAATTTAGAGTTTATCAATATTTAGTACATATTTACATCTAGAAATTTGGGCTGTAGTCCTCCAAAACAGGCAAGGAACCACAGTACATGTGCAACATTACAAACCAATAGCATCCTAATTCAGCGTTCCGATGAAATGAGAAAATTCTGATTGTCAGAGCAGAACTTCTGCAAAACTTCTATTTCTAGGGAAAATAAGCCTTTGCCTGTGAGTTCTGACCTGAAAGAGAATTTAGCACTTGGACAAAATGACAGTAACCAGTACAGCATTTTTCATATAGACTCCTGAATTAGAAGCTAGTATTGTCATTATCACAGGAAACACACTCGCATGTAAACAGTACCATCAAAATTGTATGAGAGTAGTCTTCGCATTGTACAGAATAAAGAAACAAAAAATGACCTTCAGTGACAGCAGACCCTTTCTTACTCCCCCTACTTCAAATTTGGGTGCCCACCAGAGTAAAATGCAAGCTGTTCTCTCCTTGGTTCTTTATGTTAAAAAATGGATGCTGAATGCTTCTGCAAGTATGGCATTACTGCATGGCATTCACCTCTCTTCAAAAAAAAAAAAAAAAAACAGGACAAAAATTTCTGTAGTATGGAACATTAGTTTTTTTCAGAGTTTTGATTTGTAGGTTTTGTTTAGTTTTTTTGTTTTGTTTTGTTTTGTTGTTTTGTTTTTTGCTTGCTTGTTTTTTAACACATTATTTCCAACAGACTTTCATTTTGACCTCACCTTTGCAAAGGCAGAGACATCTGCATTCAGAGTTTTCAGAAATGCTAAGCACTGAATTATTGAATGTCTGAGTGCAGGTTTTTAAGAAGTGGGCTCCATGTCATTTTTGGATTTTGAACCATCCACCAACTAGTTTGAAGCTAGCAGAGCCTGTTTTCATCAGTATTCAATAACATGTTATTCTTAAAGGAAAAATAAACCAAACAAAAACTCCAAAACATTGTTCATTACAAAGAAACAAAAAGCCTGTCAGCATATTTCTGGCACTACCTTTGGTTTAAGATTCCTAACTGCAGATATGCCTTTCTGTAAGAAGCCTGAAATGAAGCCAGATAGGCAATGCTCGGAACTAAGTCAGTGCCAGTGACATCACCATGAAAATTTTGTTGTTTGATCAAGGAGAAATGACTTCATGACTTTAAGTGCAGCTGCTGAGAATTCAGCATAACAGAATCCTTCTGCCACTTGTAATTGGAGAGATCCAAGGTGTGACTGCAGATTATGCAGAACCATTTCTGGATGTGACAGCATAAGTCCTCTTTCAAGCTTTAGAAACTCCAGCTAACTTATAGGCACTCAAATTCAGCATCAAAAGCACAAGGCTGGAGCCTTTTTCACAGCACCTCATTTGCTGCTGACTTTGATCATGTTCAGAGCCTACAGTTAGAGAAGTATTCACCTCAATTCACAGTCAAATGAGATCTGGGGAACTTCAGGCCTGTCAGCCTGACTTCAGTACCAGGAAGGTCACGGAAAATAATACCAAGTGCAAACACAAGGCATGTGCAGGACAATCAAGGGATCAGGCCTAGCCAACAAGGATTCATGAAAGGCAGGTCCTTCTTGACCAGCCTGATCCCCTTCTTCTCTGACCTGCCTACTGGATGAGGAAAAAGCTGTGGTTACAGTCTACCTAGACTTCAGTACAGTCTTTGTCTCCCACAGCATTCTCCTGGAGAAGCTGATAGGCTGCGGCTTGCACAAGTGCATTCTTCAATGGGTAAAAAACTGGCTAGAGGGCTGGGCCCAGAGTGAGGTGGTGAATTAAGTTATATTCAGCTGGTGACTGGTCGTTAGTAATGTTCCCCAATATCTTCACTGATGATCTGGATCAGGGGATTGAGTGCACTCTCAATGAGTTAGCAGATGACACCAAGATGGGAGAAAGTGCTGATCTACCCAAGGATAGAAAGGCCCTACAGAGGGATCTGGATAGGCTGGATTGATGGGCTGAGGCTAATTATATGAGCTTCAACAATACCAAGTGCTGGGTCCTTTGGTAACAAAAATTCCAGGCATCACTGGAGGCTTGGGGCTAGAAAGCTGCATGGAGAAAAGGATCTGCTAAAAAAAAGCCAACTGAACGTGATCCAGCAGTGTACACAGGGCCAGGTAGGTCAACAGCATCCTGGCTTGTATCAGAAATACTGTAGTCAGGAGGGCCAAGGAGGTGATTGTCCCTCCATACTTGGCCCTGGTGAAGCTACATCTCAAGTACTAGGTCCACTTTCAGGCCCCTCACTACAAGAATACACTGAGGCTCTGGAAAGTAGGCAGAGAAGGGCAATGAAGCTATGAGGACTCTGGAGCACAATAAAACTTGAGGAGCAACTGAGGTTGTTTAGTCTGGAGAAGAGGAGGCTTAGGGGAGACCTTTTCACTCTCTACAATTACTCCAAAAGTTGTTGTGGTGAGATGGGGATTGGCCACTTTTCTCAGGTAACAGTAACAGGATGAGAACAAACATGTCAGGGAATTTTCAGGTTGGATATTAGGAAACACTTGTTCTCCAAAAGAGTGGTAATGTATTGGAACAAGCTGCCAAAAAGGTGGTAGAGTCACTGTTCCTGGAGATGTTCAAGAAATGAGGAGATGTAGCACTGAGGAACATAGTGGGCATGGTTGCGATGGGTTGATAATTAGACTAAGCTATCTTAGTGGTATTTTCCAACTTTCATGGTCCCATGAAATTCTCTAATACCAATAGCGTGGAAAACAGAAAGAGGTAGATACTTTACTGACAGATTAGATACTGACATTCAAATTTTGAATGAAAACATTCAAGAACTGTAAAATGCTGTGACTGGCTGCCTGACACACACAGCAAGGAACTATTTCCCTTCCAGGCTCCATACCTTCATGATGACCAACTGCCCAGCAGGAAAAAAGCCCTGAAAATTTAGAGGAGGAAAACAGATATATAAATATAACCAGGTTATCTTTTTTTTTCTTCTTCTTTTTTTTTTTTTTTAATTTTGTTGTTGTTAACACAGATGGAGCAGCAATTTTAAAGAACTGAAAGATTACAAGAGAACTGAATGATGTCTAGCACATGATCAAGAAAGCCAGGCATATTCAAGAGCCCTAAATTATTAGGGAATAATAATGCTGCAGAAAGATTTGCTACTTATCTAGTTCGGAGCTAGGCTGGGTTATCTCCAATACAATCAAGTCCTATTTAAAAATACAATCTAGATCCCAATCAAGTCCCTATTTAAAAATACAATCTAGATCACAGTGTACTTGCCAAGTATCTAAATTGAAACAATCCTTCATATTTATTCAAATGTTTGGGAGGCGGAAGATACTTAAGCATATACAAACTCACTCATGCCTCTCATCCCAAATAAAAGCTCTTTTATATACTGTTATATAAAGTTTATCACTAGTTAGAGTGAAAAAAAAATTCTGAGTTCAGTGTTTTTAAACCTGGAAATTGCTAACTTCAAAATGCTTTAATAATCAAACATTTTTACATGCTTCATCACTGACACTGTACAAAGAATCATATTTTATGAAGACCTATACCTCTGGTGGTTAGGGTAACTTAGGTTTATGAAATAGCTATTCCATCCATGAAGATATATTTGGTTTGAAGTCTTGCAAATAACTGGTACTGACAGTACAATATTTTTTTTTTTTTTTTTTTTTTTTTTTTTTTAATCCATTCAGGGAAGAAGAGGTTCAGTTTTGTTTTGAAGATCAAACATTTCTTCAGAGAGAAAGACACCTAGATCAAACCAGCCACTCCTTTAAGTTTACAGGAGAACACTTTCTGGTTTGATAGTTCTGCTTTGATATTAATGTTTTGTAGTAGCACTACTCCACTACGTAGCCCAAGTTACTTTTCTCTTTTACTTTAGATTCCAGGTGGGTAAGAGAAGAAAGAAACCACCATTCTTCAGATGAGATAAAGTCAGGCATGAGCTTTCATCTTTAACTTATGACAATTGGTTGTAATACAGGAAAATTATACCAAAATATCCAACTTCTAAGAGTTAAAAAGAATAGCTGTGAATATAGAATGTAATTTTTTTTTTTTTGAAGCCAGTAATAAATGCATTCTGGTAATCATACCTCACAAGAAGTAGGGGGAAAAAAATAAATTCTTGCCTTGTCTAGTGGCCTGGCAGTCACATATGCCACCTTTACAACATAAAGCATAGCTCTCTACCTATCCTGGTGCCTTAATCAAGAGCATAAACGGATATCATGTTCCAGGATGGCCAAAGTATCATTAAGGTTGTAGGATAAGAAAGGCAGGCAATAATGTAGCGTACTAGTGTTTACTAACATTATTCAGGAAAAACAGAAGAAACTTTTCATGAGATAACTGCTACGAAACATGAGAACTGAGACACTGTATCACACCTGTTGTAGTACCATTCAAAGAGGCAAGCACAGCATGCTTCTGCACAACATGAGAAACCCTTACAGTAGAGAGAATATATCATTTCACCACCTCATCCCAGGTTTCCTTAGGTTACTTTGTCTTTAGAGAAGGCTACGTGATATCTTATCCCTCTTTTCACCCCATCCTTCATTTCTTGAGTTCACCCATCAGTCCCAACAGACTGTACTGGATAGGTCAAGCTGAGTCTTGAAAAGCCAAATAACTCAAGACTACTTTCCAGAACAGTGGGCAATTTACTCAGATACTGTCTATAACTTTGCAAATTTTTCTGATGCTAAGTTAGTGGCAAACCTCACACTTAAGTAGTACCATGCTTCTGAAACAGAAAAATGCTGAATACAGCAACAGAAAAATGCTGAATACAGCTTTTACTGGGAAAGGTTGACTTGTTTATAGAAAGGTACCCTGATGTTTTCCATAGGGATCTTTAATTAATTCACTAAAATACTGGTATAGTTGCTGGAAGCTGTCTCATCAGTAAGAGATTAGGATGGCTGAGATTGCGAAGATTTCAAAGAGGTGATACCCAAACTGCTTTCCCAAAAAGGAACAGCTTTGTCAATAGGCAGCACTCTCAGCAGGGCAAGGCAGCCAAGCAGATAACAGAGCTAGAGTCAATAAACTACTGGGTTTTAGAGATACTGCCTCCCACACAACCCTGCAAGCAGAACTGGATCCTAGAACAAGGACTTCTGAAGAATTACTTCAGCTTTTTCCAGAATGCTCTCAGAGTCTTGGGGGAAGGTGCTCTAAATTCCAGCCTTACATTCTTACAACACTTTCTGTTACATAAAATGAAGAACGCAATATATATACACACACAGAACAATGCATGTTTTTTGCTACTGCCTAACAGAACAGCAAGTTTCACAAAAGAAATTTCAAATTCAAATTAGTTTTAGAGACCTGATGTTGATTTTTAAATCTGTTCCTGTATTTCCTGTACTAACATACAAGTCTCAGTATGTTTTTAGTACTGTAAGTCAACACTGTAGTTAACTCTGCCACAGAGATATTTTATAAATATTAAGACCAGTTTTCAAATTACTAAACATCTCTACTAATATTCCGTCATTCTGTAGTGATTCTTTCCTTTCTGCTCAGTCACTCAGCCTACCCATTTGCAAGGCTGTCTCAACCCGGAACTCTTAACTAATTTCTACTACCTGTTTTATTATATTCAGCCAGTTCAGAGGAAATGTGTCTTGTTCAATCTCACAGCTGGTAATTCTTCACAGGCTTACAACTAAATAAGTTTATCCTGTTTTTGAAGGCCCCAACTACATTAGAAAATCTGTAACAATTGTCATTAGGTTTTGTAGTTTGGGTTCTTTTTTCTTATTTTGAACTGTGATAGCAGCTTCAGACTAGCACTTTGTTATAAGGAACCCTAACTAAAAGCATGCAGCATCAGTAAACGGTATTTTACTGAACAGTAAAGATTCAGTAAAGGATGCTTGCCATGGCCTCAGCATCCTCGGATACAACAGAAGAAAGATCATTTCCTCTCCAGCCACATAACTTTCTCACACATTAAACAAGATCTGTTTCCTGTAATAACAGATGCAGTGAAGCTCTTTCCTTGTGTACAGGCTTTGCCTATAAGATTCTTGTTTCTCCTACGATGGGCTTCCAGTCCATTCCCTCCACTGTCTGCTGAGCATACAGAGGGGCTTCAAAGTGTCCCTGTCTTACTAGTTCTGTATGCAACTTGATGCATCTCAAGAAGTTCCAGGTTCCTGCAGACAGGAATAAGATTTCAGCTAATAACACCAGTGTATTTTCCATAACTAGTCCGTATCCATTTTACAACAAAATCCAGATCTCTACCTAATCTAAGTCTGAAAAGATGTGTTTTTCCTCTTAGTTGAAAATGATTTTTCTCAGATAGTTTGTCCTTCACAGTCTTTGTTATATTCATGCTTTTCTTCATTTAGAAAATTCACTCCACTTGAATTCCACTCTGGTTCCAATTGACAGCATGGCTCTGTACTTTTTTTGTCCGAAGAACCACTGTTCTCCTTGCTCCCAAAATCTGGCCTCAAGATACTGTATTTGGCCTCTGATATCCATGTTGATACCAGAATAACTGAAGTCCAAACCAACTACTCTAATTTAAGCTACAAATATATTTCTTATTAATAAGCAGAAGACCATAACAGATTTCTTCCCCACTAGAAACAAAAAAGTAAAATAAACACAAAAAAATTTTAATTATCTTTAGAGTACAGTACAAACATAGAAGTATAAGGGTATACTTTGAATCACGCTTTGAATTCAATTGCTGTTTATTGCAAACATGAAGATCACGGTATAGTCTATAAGTTTTCAAGATTTATTAAAGTAGCACAGATAACTAATTTATTGTTATATTATCACTGTTATTTAACTCCTACTGCCCCCTTTCCCCCCCACCCCCCTCTTTCTACAGCACTGCGGTTTCACTATACTGTTGTAATACTTTTGAAGTTAAAGTTTTGTGAGAGTCTAAAGCATGACTGGAATTTCTGATAAAGAATACACATTTCACATCACTAAGAATGACAACACAGCTACACCAACCTGTACTGAAAAAAAAACAAAAAAAAAAAAAACAAAAAACACAACCCACAAGAAATAAAATAAACCACAAACGTTTTGTGCTAAACTCATGGAGATCTGGAAAGAAAAATTCAAAAAAAAAAAAAAAAAAAAAAAAAAAAAAAAGAAAAGGAACAAGTATTATCAATATCCCATCTACTTCCAATGCCTTAAGATCTTACTATGTTTACCTGCTAAAGGGACAAGTTGTGTACAAAAAGATAGCATACACACATGCGTACACATTTTCACATAGCTGCATTGATACCAGGAGCTAGAGCAGCAAAGCACAGCCCAGCTGCTTCAAATAGCTGATGGAATTCTTAGCCAAAATTAGCTATTGTTTGTCCATTTTCTGAGTTAGGACAGTTAGCTTCCCTTCTGCTTCGTATTGTAGACACAGTACGTACAAGACTTTAGAAAAGGCTGGGACTCATTCTGTGGGGTCACTCTGTCTGAGAAGTGCTAGGATAATGTACACAAAATGCAGAGCTAAAAAAGATGTCCCATTCAAACAGAATTGCTGTTGCAATAAGCATGGTCTTTTTGACTGCAGTACTTTGAAAGGGTAACAAAAGAAGGCACGTATACAAAGCACAGCTATTTGTTTTTGATATCTATTTTTTCCCTAGTCTTATTATTGGTATAGCTAGACTCCTTTTTCACTTCAGCTTGTATGGTAATACTTTCTTGTAAAGTATTTCTGGTAGAAAGCAATATCCTAGTAGTAAAATATTACTACACTTATGTAAAAGCATGAGCTAGTTTGAGGCTCTTGGGTGCAGATAAGAAAAGCAAAGGAAGTTAGAATGCACTTAAGCAAACTTGCTCTTCTTTATTTATTGATGTCTCTGGGTTCTGAATATTTTTCTTCTCCCACTTTAATATACCATATTATATAGCTTCTGGAATGAAAATTATAAAAAAAAAAAAAAAAAAAAAAAAAAAGACAAACCCACCATTCTGCCTGAGGGATTGAAAGAGGAATGAGAGAATGAAAAGAAGGAGTGAATCTGTCAAACACAGATAAGATTATGAGTGAGACTTTGGATATTGCATGAAGAATTTAGGTGCTTTGTTTTGAAAATGTATATTCTTGGTAATCAGAAACAATATACATTTTTCACTATCTTCGCTCTGCTCTTCGTCCCTTTAGAACAATCCTTCACTCAAGTTACCAGTTTACATCTTAAGTATGCAAAAGACACAAAACAAGCTCACACATTTTTCTACATTGGGCTTTGAAATCAAAAATACCTTCACTTTGCTTTTTAGGAACAAAAAAGGAAATAGAGCAGGACAAAAACTTGTGATACGAAGTACTCATACACCGTTAGGACTTAATATTTAAGCAGTTTGGATCAAGTTGATTAATATTACACCGCTCTTCCAAAACCACTGTTCTGTTAGAGGAAGGGGATATTGTATTGGAATACAAGACTATAACCTTTGCTTAAGTCACCAGTTTAAATGGTTGAGGAAACAATCAATTGTATTTTCCTCCTTTTGGTCCTTAAATACGTGAATACTCCAGTTATAAATAGAGCCTTAAAGACGCTACCATTGTATTTTTTGAAAGTCTGTTTGAGAATATATTAGACAAGTTTTTTTTCTGTTTAATAATTGAGCAGTGCAAAATAAGTTTGAGGTTTTTTAATTCGGTTTTAATTAGTTAAATGTGCAAGTACATACTGAGACAGGAAATCTGAGATGGTGAAAAGAATTGGTTTCTAAATGCAGTAAACTAAATATTCATGCTGACTTACCAGTGACCGGCAGTTCAAGTAGGATAAATAAGAAAAGGATACATACAAGTCACATTTACGCACCACCTATCAGCTTTCAACCCAAGGTATTTGTAAGTGATAATTACCACTGTGCAGAAGTAATTTTATCTGACTAGACATTTTAATAAACTAAACAAATTGGTTGTAAGAGCCTATTAAACAATGAAAACAAAGCATAGTTTAAATCTCGATAAATGGAAAAATCATCTCAGAAGTTCATTCAGAATAACTTCAAAAATACTGAGTCACCAAGAAGAAATATAATAAACAGAATGTAATCTATCTGTGAAGAAAGTTCTCCCTTTGTAAGCAAGTGTTGCCAAGAACACCAAACAAAGAAATTTCCACTTGGGACATACCTAAGAAGGTACGCCCCTTGTAGTATAGGATTCAAATACCTTAGGAACCCCATAGAGTAGGAATCGGTATTAACCCCAAGTGTGTAGACAGGGGTTTGGGGCACAGAAGTTCTATTTTTTGAAGGTTTTCTAAGAGATCTAGGGAAAGTCAGACAGAATGTATTATCACCTACTTAATCTAAGATCTTGGTTAAGTAGTCATCTTCTCTCTCATAGGAAGGGGAGGCAAAAATAGTATGGTCATAAATCTCTCAATTTGCTGTTTACCAGGTGAGCTCACCCATCAGAGAAAAGTCACATGCCCTCATAAAACACGAAGAAGCTTCCTGAGTGTATAACAGCTGAAAGAAGATCAGGCATTCTATATATCCCTCATCACAGCATTTTGTATTGCAAACTTATTATGCATTATTTTTCCTCACTGCTCACAGAAGAGCATTTATACTTCATTGCTTCTGTACTTGATCTGGCATGTGAAAATGATTTTAAAAAAACATTAACTACAGACCACAGAAAGAGTTAAGTAAGCTGAATAACCATGCAAGATCCTAGCAAACCTTTGCAGTTCAATATAACCTAGCAACATGAAACCTTCCTTCTATTCTTGGATAGATTTCCTTTGCACACCCTCTTTAAAAAGTTTACATAGCATGCAAACCATAGTATCTCTGGGGGGTACTCACAAAGCTAATTTTAGGCAGAGGAAAACAGCCCCTTTCCAGGCTCTCTCTCAAGCCATTGGAAAATCAGCAGCTCCAAATGAGACGGTCAGAAGAGGATAATTAAGGTGGATTTGTCATTGCAGCCAGCAATCCAAGAGGAGAAAAAAGCGAAACACTTATTTTGAAACTTTAAACCAACTGCCTGCTCTCAACTCATTTTCAGCCTCACTCAGACAGATGTTCTCAGTCCTCACAGTTAACGCATGCCAAGAACAACCAACTCTGGCCCAGCCCTAGCCTAAACCATTACACAACACTAACCTCACTGGCACTTCACTGCAGAAGAGCCCGACACCTGAAATTGTCTTGTGGGGCAAAGGGAACTGTGCCCCCGTCCCCCAACCACAGCAGGCAGTTTCAGACTATAAGAACTACAGCTTATGAACTCCTTATATGTATATGTATATAATGAGTTTATATATTTATGATTGGGCTTGTAAGAGTAACGGTACATACCAGAGCAGGTGCAGACAAACAGAACCATCCATTACAGGACTATCCCCAAATGCCTTTATTGTGTCTTAGTGACAACAGCCACGTCACGCCCTGCATGGTGCTGAGCATCTGTTACAGTGCTTTATCTCTCACATCCAAAATACCTCAAATCTTTCTGACCACAAATGAGCTATGAAAGTGCTTTTATTTGCTTAAAGCATGAAGAGCGTAACACTGAAGTAAGCTGACATTACCCTCATTTCCATAAATCACTGCAGCTATTGACTGACATTTTACAATTTAAGGGGGAGAGGAGTCAAATTTATACTGGCATTTCTACTGTCAGGCAAGAAAGGTACTAAACATACATAGGACTGTAGACCCATCTACTGCTTGTCACTGTATCAATGAAAAGCAAGTTACATGTGTCACTTATTCATTTGCATTACGCATGAGTGTCTTCTGAAAAGCTACTTTATGTTCAATGGTGAGCCGTTATTGTTTCACTATGAACCCAGGAGATAGTTTCTACCAGCTGGTCTATTAGCTTAGAATTGATTCACAAAACAAATGCCTGTGCTATGAGAAAGGTTACATTATTGTATACATATACACCCATGCACACACTTATTTTTTACAGATATAAATACATATTTATATTTATACACACATATACAGAGAGATATTTACACTAAACAAAGTGCTTGAGCTCCTTCAAGACATTCAGCAATCTTACACACTCTTGCATCTCTTAATCAGACAGTTACTAAAAATAGACTTCAAGAACTTCTTCCAAAAGAAAATTAATTCTCAAAGGATATATTTTGTTACAAGTAAAAGACTTCTTAAAATCAAAACTACATGAATTAGGTTTTATATTACCTTCTAAAAGCTTCAGAATACTTGATCAGCTTTGCTGATTATTTTATCAGTGACTCAATAATGCCTTTTTCTTACTTTCAGGAGCTGAGTTAAAAATACTTCAGTCTCTATCTTACAGTTCAAACAAAGTACACAGTACAGTTCCTATCAGAAAATGCAACTTTATAGAATAAAATTAAAAACAGAAGAAAGAATTTAAGTATTAACAGAAAGAATCCGTAATATCAGAGTTTCCAACTTATGCCCCAATAGACTACACATTTTACTCACAGAATTCTGAGCTGTCTTCCTCTTAAATGAAAACTGAATAGACTGCTGTCGCAAGGACTCCTTGCAAGAAATCATATGAGAAAGGACAGTCTGCAAAACATTTGCTAGCAGTCTCTGAAATAGCTAATCAAAGTACATTTGTCAAATAAATTACATGATACATTATCACTTGCCTTCTCACCCTTAAATTCGAATGATAAAGATCTCCAGTGTACCAACACAGGTTTCAGTGGTCTTCGTTACAGCCAGTAAAAATCTCAAGTACTTTTTTGAAGGAAACACTGACATAGCAATTATTTATTTATTTATTTTTCCATATTTAACAGGACTTAGCATTTAAAAGGACGTGACACATCATGTTTTGCTCTGAATCAAAAGCTTTCATAAAAAAGGTAAATTTGGATTTAAAAAAAAAATCAAGTTTTTATTTGTATTACATTTTTTCTTGAATTAAAATGAGAAATAATCTTATTTATTTTAGTTTGTACTTCAATAAAATGGTCTTTTCCAGCAAAAATATCCTAATGAAAAGGAAACCTGAACACTAATATACTTAGTGTTATTTGGGGAAGTAAAGAAAAACATATGCTTAAAAATTCTAGAAGTATGTAATTTAAGTGTTTATACTTTGGGGAAAACAACAAACAGAAAAGTGAAAATGCCTATGAAAATGAGTCTCTTGCCTCTTAACTATAAAGTCTTTGAGACTCCCTCTGCCCTACACAGGCTTGTGTTTTTCTGTCTCTAAGTCTGTGGTTATCAATAGTATGCTACATTGCCTCAGATTATTAAAGCTATTTCTTCCTGTTCACACACCTTCACATCTCAAAATTGCATTCAACGCTGACCATTTGACACTATTGTCATTTTCCTTGTTGACTGTTGGATAAGAGAGAAAAACTCAGTTTTCAGTTGCTAAAGTTTAGGCAGCAGTTCCATTCCACAAACATTTTTGCTACTGTCAGATGCTCAGTTTTTCCATGACGAAGGAGTGAGTTGTCATACCTATATCCACTAATGACAGACAGCTCTTCAGAGATGAAATGGCAGTAGGTCACTTTCTGAAGCAGTGCAAACTGTGATGGCAGAAGGTTCACAAACACTGTTTAATCATTATTCTCTTCCTAAAGGTGCTGCAGCTGATTGAAAAGCTAGAATTTCATTCTAGATGATGAATTAAAAAAAAAAAGAAGTTATGCTACTACCAGGCCCAGTAAATGTTTTGCCTAATTTAGACTGTCAGCTTCATTTCTAATTACTGTATGAGTAACATTAAGCAGATGTGGCATTCAGAACACTTGGTGTTTTATATTTAAAAAATCCTCACATATTTCTTTCCCTCTCAATCTTACACATTAAATATGCACAGTTTGTCAAAATCATGGAAAAATCCATCTAATCAAAAACTAATCATTATTTCAGTCCTGCTCCTGATCCCATTGACAGAGAAACGTTATTCTGTTACTCATATTTTAAGAATGCTAATCATCTTCCTATGGAAGAAGTGCCTAACACTCAACTCCCTCTCCGCCAAAACATCCATCAGATCTAACCTTTTCTTACATAAAATCTCTTTTACAGTTTATTGGCACTTGTGGGAGCTCAAGTCCAGAACAACTGTGAGAACAACATTCTGTACACTACTATTAATTCCTCGATAGGTACAAATCCAACATGAAACAGCCTATCATTCCTGACCTACTGCTTTTGCTTGAGAATAGCACTAAAAAAAAAAAAAAGGGAAGTAACAAAGTAACTGGGATCTTCTGCTGACTCAGGCACCCTTGAGTCACCTTAACATTTCAAGATTGGTGAACCACATTCATAATGAGACAGAAGGCAGAAAATCTGTTAGCAATCCAGTGACGTCATGCTTTGGTGAATACTTCTGTAGGATTACACAGCATCAAATGAAAAATACTATGAAGAATCTCCAAGACACTCAAGCTGGGCCCTCCTCAGCACAGGAATCACAGGGAAAAATGCATCAATCAAGACATCACTGCCCAAATTCACTGAAGGAGGAATAATCCATGGCTACTTAACATATCTCCAGTTCAGGAAGCTTCCAATTACTAAATCACAGAGGGCAAAGAAAATTCTGAATTACCATTGTAAAACTTGCCTTATGTATACAGACTACTCTAGGCACTGAAGCAGGAGCTATATGCTTAGCTAAGAGTATCTTTAAGGCTTCACCTAGTTTAGTTTTTTTTCCACATCAGCCAAGTAAAATTAGTTTCATCAAAATGCTAGTTGAGGCACTTGAAGCCCAAAGTGACATACATTCCTCATTCAAAAGCTTCCTTATGAACCCCCTGATTACGCTGTTCTGTTTAGGAGTCTTTTTGCTCATCTTTGACCTGGCTAGTTTGTCATTATCTCCTAAGGGCTGAGTTACACACCACCAAATGTACCTCACCTTTTCAGGCCCTGCTTTTCCCTCTCTTCCACCATTCCTTTATTTCTGCTGATCACAGTACCATTACAAGGCAGAGCTTCATACAGAAATCCATACCATTAGTTTGTATTAGATGATTTGGTGTCTGATTAGATCTCTCTCCTCCACAACAAATACTGTATTAGTAGCTAGAAAGCATTCAAATAGAGCAGTTTCAAAAGAACATATGAATGCTCAGATAATTTAGCAATGTATGAAATACAAACATGTTTATTTGCTCTGTTTTACTGTTATTTAAGATCAAAACATGACTACCTGTAGCAATATAAATACCCAAAACATTGACTCCATGTCATGAACACTTGCTGCACAACTGTACTATCACAGCCTATGAAACAAAGGTCAAAGAATAAGACTACTTAGAAAGTAAGTTGGGGACTTGCAAGAGTGTACACTAAACTGCTTGTAATTGGTCAAACATTGTTTCTTGCATTAGTTTCTTCCAGGTATCTGCAAGATAGGAAAAACCTGGAAGAAAACTGCAGTATCACAAGTTTTGTCAAAGCAAAAAAACTGGAGTTTTGACCAGGTTAGTCATAATGCATGACTAGTATCCATTCTGCATTTCCCACCCCTCAGAATGGCTACCTGTGCAATGACAGCATTCAGTCACTGAAATATGGTTTAATAATAGCAAATTTAACTAATAACCGATGTGTCAGAAACAACCAGTGCCAAAAATATTTTACTGATAGGAACTGCCAAGAAATAGTCAGACGAAAATAATATAGTCATGAAAAACATTAACATGTACAATAAGATACAGTTCGCATAAAACAATTTCAGTGCATCTCTCTTGATAGTAGTCATAACAGAAGTTAGAATAAAGCAACCATATTACCTGGCCTGCCCTCATTTCCAATCATTGAAGAGTAAGAAACCATTCTTATTTTTTTTCTCTGCCATTTTTGAAGTCTCTCATTTTTCTTATTCTTTACCACATATGGTAAAAGAAAATAAAAATTTTAATTTGACATATTTGCTAACAAATAACAATATATAAAATAGCAAATAAAATTATTGAACAAGATGAGCAATTCTTTTTTGATCTTTTTTTTCTATGAATATTTGGTCCTTGCAGGTTCTTATTCTTCTTTCTTGGGATACACAAAGCCAGCAGAAGATGGTAAGACGATCTTGAAAGAAAAGGTAAGGGAGAAGAGATATTCCTGCAGCTCTGGAGTTAGATATTCTGAGTCATCCAAAGGAAATACCTAGTCTACAGAAAGAAAACAATGCTGAAAGGATAACAAAAGTTTCAAAACAAATGGCTGCCCAAGTAATTAATAGGAATGTCTTATGTGGATACCAGCCTACACGGATTACTACACTTTAAATACTAAGATAAACTTCTAGCATTCAAGAAAGGCAAACTTTTGCAGCTTGGCCATTATAGAACAGGGTGGTTTTTTTTGTTTTTTTTTTTAAATTTAATTGACTTCCAACTGTAATATAAACTGCAATATAAAAAGTTTTATTTACAGCATATTAATGCCAGCCACACAGTATGTGGCATTTGATAGCTGGAGAGACAAGGATGACTCCACTTGCCTGGAGTACCTTGAACCAACCCATCAGTCACAGCATCTGGCAGCTTTATCTGTGCTATATTTATATATACATCAGTCCTAAACCTGATGCCAATGGAGCTTCATTATACTGCATGATCAATCATAACTTAAGAGGTAGCACACCTCAGCTATTTGCAGATTAATTCTACCAGAAAGGAATTTCTGCTCAAAGGTTAAATAAATCATGAAGTATTTATACTTCACTGCAACTACTTAAGCCTTCATAAGCTCAGTCTCATCTGCCTCTTCAAAACAGACATACTGAAGTGCAAAATTAGGAAAGAAAAATAGGGCAAAATTAATTTTGCCATCTGCAAGAGCAAGGCAAATAAAAACAAGATACTGTCCATATCATTTTTACATTTCGCATACACTTTGTGCAATCCCTTTCACCTCAGCAATGAAATTAACATGAAAGTCAGGAGCAAAAACAGTGATTGAAACACTTATCTCATTTTCAAAACCAACAATTAGATCAAATAGAAAGAAAAAGGAAAAAAAAAATTGTTGCAACAAAATATAAACTAAATGTTTTTGTACATCATTGGATATCACTTAATTGGGGGCCAGTCAGCAAACTCTCATTCTAATGAATTTGCTCCTACAAGTAATTTCTTTAGTGATTTTTAGGACTCTGTTCATATCAAATGGACTTGTATTATTGTATCAATTATTCAGCAGTTCCCAAAGGAACAGTTAGAAAAAGCCTAGAATTAAATTCTGGTCTCTCTGCCAACCTGCCTGTCTTCCCCTCCTCCTCTCCCCCCTCTTCCCCACCCCTTCACCCAACCATCACATAATATGACAATTGTTTCTTCTCCAGCACCAGTATTTTTACACACTCAGTAATCTCTTAGAACACTGCTGGTAGGCAGAAAAGGTTAGACATCTTGAGAAACTTCTAAGGAAAATTCAGTTTTTAAGGAAACCTACTTTCTCCTGCTTTTGTTAAGAACTGTTCCGCAGAGCTACTCAGCTTGAGTGTGTCTAAGTGGCTTATAAATCAAGCATAAGTTCATGGAGAGTCTCAGTTCTTTGACCCTACATCAAGAACAGAGGAGCAGCACTTCCTGGTAAACGCATCATAATTCCTGACCACAATTACAGAATCATCTTAAGACAATGACATTTAATGAATTATGCGCAGGATATGGTGGAACTACCAGGCTGCATTTTTACACACAATTCAAGTGTCATGACTAATGTCAACAGTTCGTAAGCCATTAGTTCTCAGTAGAGGAGAGAGCATATTGTGCATCAGCAAGTCTTTAAAGAACAATAAGGAGCCAGAAACAACGATAAACAAAAATAAAACTAATGCATCAATCTGTATTATCTTCACGTACCTTACCATGCTTCATTTGAGAAGTGTACTGTATTTCTTTAATATACTGAAATGTTTCCCATAAATATAATATTTTTGCAACACAAGGTTCCCCGTACTATTTGTCATTAAGTGTGTTGTTCTCCTCTCCCTTAGGAATAATAAAATCACTTTGTTTAGATTAATGTAGCAAAAAGTGAAATTCAATTGATTTCACTTTAATAAAGTTTCTCTTACAGTTGCTACCATAATGAGGCCAAGGTCAGAAAGAAATTTGGGAAGCAACAGGGCTCTAGGATATTGGCTGTGGGAGCTTTTACTTACTTCCACCAAACAGCCATCCTTTAATTAAGAGTCCCAGCTTTTCTTACTCCACCATTGCCCTGAAAGCCATCTACAAGGCAAATAGCCTTTCCCAGTCAGTCCCCACCACCAAGAGTTCCACAGCATTGCACTGTGTCTCTCTCCAGAACATAGACCTGATATTGTGCCTCTTCCTGCAGAGTAGCTGACCCTCCCACACTGCTTGCATTACACACGGCGCTCTATTTTCAGCCTTCCTGAAAGGCTGTCAAAAGAAGCTGGTTTCCCACATAGTTGAGGATAGTGGGAATCACACTGTGACTCACAGCTATGCAGTGAGAACACCACTCATGTGCCACAGCAAGCAGTTCCCCTAACAGGAGACCCAAAGTCTCCACCCTAACCCAACAAAGCAATACCCTTGTTCACACTCAGGCTGCCAGCCCAGGCAGAACCGTGTCTGAAAATGGTCAGCAGTTATGTGTGAGTAGAAATGACAAAAACTAAGGCTTTGGCAACAAAGCATTCCAGAACAATTGTGCTTCTTCCTTGTGTCTGTCTGCTCCTCTTCAAAGTTTAAGCAAGAATATCAAATACAACCGTAAGTCAAAAGATAAAACTGTCTTTGTACACAATATTTACTATTTTCCATTAAACGCATTTTCTTTCCCTAACCAAAGTATTTTATGGATCAGTGGTGATCAGACGCTGATATTTCCTTTTTTTCCACTTAATACACATGAATGCTTCCAGCTGCAGCTAACATAGTTTGTGCACCAGATCTCCCTGGCTGATCGTCATCAAAAGCAAGAGCTCCCAAGCCCCCTTTTTCATCATGAATTTACCAAGAAGTTATAAGCACATACCTAGGGCTCAAAACTGCATGACTCCAGATAATCCCAGTTCATTTGAGCTGTTTCAAAGTACAAGCTGAGAAAACTAAATTGAGATTGTAATTCATGTGCAGTAGAAGTATTATAAATCCTTAACTGCTTATTCATCTATGCCCTTACACACATACAGCTGTAAGAGTTATCCTATTGCTAAATTCTAATTGGCATTGAAATGACCTGGTCCATTCCGATCACATTAAGTATGAAATCAATTAACACCTCCTCTTCTTTCACCTGGCATTTTCTCATGGCAAAATTTAATATTGATTCCGATTATTGTTAACCTCAGGCTGCTATCTTTAGTTACATTTCTGTATGTTTCTCAGTGTCCATGACATGCAGAAGCAGTCCCCTGAGGTGCGTGTCAAATTTTGTGGCTATTAGGCCAACATCCATTACATTTTAAAGCAATGAAAGTCTTTGCCAAGAGACAAGTATTTCCCCTTGCTATCTCCATTTGTCAGGAAGAAACTCATTTTCCTAAACCCATGGATTCCTTTACACATACACATAAAAATTAAAGCAATAGGTAAGGCATCAGAAACCACATGCAAAATCCAAAGTATTCTAATTATGTTAGCACTCAAAGGAAAGACAAAATTGCTAGGAAAAACTTCAGAGTCATCTTTGGGGGCCAAGCTTCAAGGCACCAAAGAACAACTGGGTAATGAGAGAAGTAAACAAGTCACAGTACCCCTAGCAAGATGAAGTGCCAAGCAGTGAGGGACAAATTTCTATTTGCTTCCAGGTATCACACAGTTTTGCTAGATATCAATGACGGTCTTGGACTTTGTTATGATGGGGAAGTATGGTGAAGAAAAATCATTTTTAGTTGATATGAGTTGTACTGGAAGGAATACAAGTTCTTAAAGACCAACTGAAGCAGATCATATTTCCCAAGCTGAAAAACACTATACCCTCTTGCTGCCAGGAAGGTTGCTACTGCTCATCTTCACTAAATCAGGATCAAATCAGTCAAAATCCATACTAAACGATGTGCCTGATATTTTACCCTCTATGAAGTTAAGCTGATGAGTGCCTGAAAATAACGTTATCTTTATACGGAGTAACACTTTAAATACAGAATATTCTGCAATCCTTAATTAATGAATATTTACAGTCTTAGAGCCTTTAAGCTGATTTGCTTTCTGACGCTGATTTTCTATAGAAAAGAATGCACTTCAGAGTTTTGGGGTTGGTTTTATTTCTGGACTTATCATAGTATCAGAATCATATAACAGTTTGGGTTGGAAGGGACCTCAAGGATCATCAGGTTCCTACACACCATGCCATAAGCAGGATTGCCAATCACTAGATCAAGTACTAGATCAGGTTGCCTAGGCTCCATCCAACCTGGTTTTGAACACCTCCAGAGATGAGGCATCCAAAATCTCTCTGGGCAGCCTGTTCCAGCAGCTCACTTCCCTCTCGGTGGAAATCTTCCCCCAATATCTAATTTAAATCTTCTCTGCTTTACATTAAAACCACTTCTCCTTGTCCTATTACTATATACTCATGTGAAAAAAGTTGTCATGTTTATAAGCTCCCTTTAAATACAGAAAGGTCATAATAAGGTCTACCCACAGCCTTCTCTTCTCCAGACAGGACAAGCCCTCTCTCCTTCATCCTGTCTTTATAGGAGAGGTGCTCCAGCCTTCTGATCATCTTCATGGCTCTCCTCTGAAGCCTCTCCAAAGGCTCATCCTTCCTGCTGGGGGCCCCAGACCCAGGTGCAGCACTCCAGACAGGGCATCATGCAGGCAGAGTAAAGATGGACAATCCCCTCCCTCATCCTGCTGGCCATTCCTCTTCTAATAGAACCTAGGATACCATTGGCCTTTCAGCATACAAGTGCACTGATGGCTCGTGTTAATTTTTTCATGTACCAGGACCCTTTAGTCCTCGTCAGCAGGGTAGCAGGGCTACTCTCACAAAGTTCTTCTCCCAGTCTGTATATGTCTGGAATTACCCCGACCCAAGTACAAAACCTTGCCCTTTGCTTTGCTGTACCTCACTAGGTTCACAAGGGCCTACCTTTCAAGTTTATCAAGGTCCTTCTGCTGTATCAGTTGCACCACTCAGCTTGGTGCCATCAGCAAAGTTGCTGAGGATGCACTGAATCTCATCAACTATGTTGTCAATGAAGATGTTAGAGTACCTGCCCCAAGACAGACACCTGGTGGACACCACCTGTCTTTATGTCCAGGTGAAGACTGGTGACATGGACCATAACCTCCTCACTGTGACCATCTAATCAATTCTTTATCCACCAAATGGTCTATCTTTCAAATCCATCTCTCTCCAGTTTCTCAACTGAAGGATGTGGTGAGGGTCCATGTCAAAGACCTGACCCTGCAGAAGTCCAAGTAGATGACATCAGCTGCCTGCCTTTTATCCACTGATACCATCACAGCCACCAGCTTGGTCAGGTACAACCTTCTCTTGGTGAAGCCAGCCTGTCTTGGATAACCCACTCGTCCTTCATGCACTTTAACACGCCTTCCAGGAGGATGTATTCCTGGATCATTCCAGGTGCAGAAGCGAGGCTCACCAGCCCGTAGCTCCCCAGCTCCTCCCTTCCCACTTTCTTATGAGAAACTTCAAGAACAATAAAATCATTCACCAACCAGCATTTACTGATCCTAATCAATCATTCTTATTTCTTTCTTCAAGCCAGTAATGAGGAAAATATGTAGAGAAGACAATATATTCTAATAAGAAGGGTAAATACTGAACACATGCTGTCTCACTGATCGCTAAGCACTGTAAACAAGGAAAATTTGCTTTGTCATACTGGTGACATTCTCCTGCTGTTAATGTCTCATGCAAACTACCCAAGGTTTCTACAACAAATATTTAAAAGGTACTAAACCAACTAGATTATCCATGATTAATACAGGTTATTGAGCACTTTCTCATTTACAGTCAGACTCTCCAACAAAGCTTCGATTTTTCTGTAAATGTTTGCCTCTGTAAGTCATTACATATGAACTATCCTTTAAGCCATAATCTTGCTCCATTTGGGTGAAGTTTAAATAAAAAGATATAAAAAAAAAAATCAGCTGCACAAAGACTAAATGGTACCATGTATTGCACACATTCACACGCACACACAACTGCTACTTAGTATGTCAAGACATGGAAGAAATTTCATAGACTCAAAGTATCTCAATGAGTTACCAAATGACCCAAGAGATCTTGAGCTACCAAGGCTAGGAAGGAAAGCAACGAAAAAAAAGCTCACCTTCATGCTGAGTAGCACAGATACGGTCTGGATAGCTACCAAGAGCAGACTGAAGTGACACAATTCATGCTGTTTTATCAGATGTCAAATTTTTCTTAGAATGAGATTGTTAATGACAATTTGAGTAAAGCTTCTTCAAATTCTTCATAGAAATAAATGCATCAGCCTAAGGAATGGGAATGCAGTCAGAGTGATGAGCCTACTCAGCAGCTCAAAGGGCAAAATGTTCCAGTGTCAGAAAAGTAAGCAGGCTGCTGAAAATTGCCTAGTCACTCATATAGTACTGCAAAAAATTGTAGGCAAATTCAAAAGAAATGTAGTGACACTTATGCCCTGCAAAGGAAGAAGAAAGCACGTACGAGTAAACCAACATTCTAAGGCGAAACAGCTGCTGAGAAAAAGAAGAGGCAGACTTTCCTACCCTCAGGAGCTAGATACCTATGGGGTGATAAGGACAGCACAGCATTTCTCCAGATGAGTTAGCAGTCATACTGCACCTCATGAAACACTGAAATAGTTCCAGATAAGCATGAAGTTAATAAGCACACTCCACAACAATGAATTCCAATACATTTACTGGAAAAAGAAAGAAAACAAAGCACTCATCACATAAGTCTACTCACAAAAATATTCAATGATAATTTTGTATTAGCCAATCACAGTAAATCATATGAGCCTCCAAAAACATAAGCCTTCAAAGTACAATACCAGAAACCTATCTTAAAAATATATTCACATCTATAACATAGCTGGGTTAAAACACAAGTGTCCTATGCACACTCACACATCTTAATTGAAGAGATTCATAATACAAAATTCTACCTCAGTTCTGGAAGACCCATTAGTTTGCTTCCCCTGTTTGAGATTACACCGCTGGAAATTATTAAGCATGGAACAAATAGTAGCTGCTTTTTTTTTTTTTTTTTTTTTAAAAAAAAAAACAACAAAAAAAAAACAACAGTGACACAGTATTTAATGCCCCTAGTGAAGAGCATAAAACAGTATAGAGAACTGTCCAGTAAATCAGTAGCACTTGGTTGATTTCATTTCTGACTATGAACATATATGAATAAATATTTGCATTTATGTTGTAGGCAGAACACACGAGTACATTTTACACTACCAATGTTGATGTCAGTGATGTTAGCCTGGTAAAATACGTAGGCGTTGATGCCCATATCCCCAATTGCCCTTGACATGTCTGTTTCCTACCATGCAAGGAGGTGAACTGATGACATCCAGCAGAATAGGCTCTGACATCCAAGTATGGATTTATCATCCTGTCTCTACACACTCCATGCACAAAGACAAACCAAGATACTCATCTCTTATCACAGTTCACTAATGTCTCTCTAAAAAGCCAGAAAGGACCATTATAGAGCTAGGAGCTGCTTTTCAGAATGATTTTTTTTCTTTTTTTTTTTTTATAAAAGGGATAGAGATGACAACCATGATTAAAATTAACCTGAGGAGCACAAGCATTGCAGGAGGGAGCGGAAGACATGGCATTCCTGTGCTGAGTCAAACCTTAACTACTTTCTGCTTCACCAACCAAACGCAAACACGATAGTTATCTGTCTTGAGCAGGGCACCACAGAAGTGGAAAACAGTTCCAACTACAACAAAAATTTGTCTTTACAGACTCATGGCATAGCAACCAAGAAGCACAAGGAACATTTTTCATTTCTCAGTAGAATATCAAATCGAATAGTTGCAGATTAAAAGTATAGCTATCTTACAGCTGTGCAACTAATGACACAGTTAAAAGACAATATAAAATCCTTATATAGATACTTGTCAATTTGTGCTTCTCCAGACAGCTCATCCCCAAAAATGCCACAGTTCACAAAAAAAATGTTTGTCAGTATGGAAAACACAGCAGAAAAGAGTGGAAAGTGCCCATAAACCAAGGCATAATGTGAATACAGAAATACATTTCATTTCATAGCAAATTTAAGCAGCACCAAGGAAAGGAGGAGAAAATCATTAGAGAATTGTGCTGTAGAATACTTAGAAGAGGTACAGGTGTTTGAAATAAATCAGAATAGTTCTCTACATTCTAAATTAGAAGAGAAACAACCAAGACCAGACACCAAAGAATGACTTTTTTTTTCCATGTACTTTCTGATGTGCTTGACCTGTCTACTGCAAAGAATGCCAAAATTCATTGTTTGGATTCTGATGAAGTGCTGTCAGAACAAGAGTCCATTGACACAAAAGGGTACAAAACTGCAATCATATTTTAAGCTACCGAATGTGTTATTTTCTGATAGTTCCTATTTTATTATTGAAATACATACATACATAATTTCCATGTGAAAACAAGAAAAAGACTCTCTATGAAAATTACGGCAATATAATCAATGAGAAAATTCTCAAAGAAAGCATCTGTTTGCCCCAAAGAACACAGTATCTTCCAATTTGCCCTTTATTTTTTCCTATTTCTTCTTAACAGTCATACATACAGAGAAAAGGAAAGTGAGTTTGTACAGGAGGAGAACAGAAATAGTAATAGTGAGCACAGCACAGAAAGAAAGGTTAACTACAGGACAAAGGATGGAAGGAATGTAAAGAATGTCAGCAAGTAAATAAATCAATAATCTACAGACATCATCTACATTCCTGAACTACCTTGAAAGCAAAGATGTCTGCCATTAACATTCTCAAGAATAGCACGGATTTTTCAAGGAAGACTCACTCTGTAAGATCTGCTTCTGTCAATACACTCTTGTCAACACTTGATTACATGGGAGCCTTTCCAAAGGGATCCTATACTACTAACAGTTTTGTTAAAATACGCTTGTAAATACATTAGTGGGATTCACAGGGTTGTTTTCTGGGGCCAGATCTCTTTAACGTTTTCATCAATGACTTTGACACAGGACTAACATGCGTACTAAGTAAGTTTGTGGATAATACTGAACCGGGAGATGTAGACTTTCCTTAGAGTAGTGAGGCCCTGCACTTGACAGATTTAGGGGTTGGGCAATCACCAACTGCATGAAGTTCAGTAAGAGCAAGTGCTGGATTCTATACCTGGGACATGGCAATCCTGGATTTACATACAGACTGGGGGATGAGAGGTTGGTTATCATTTGTATGGAACAGGATTTAGGAGTTCTGGCTGATGGCAAGCTGAGCCCAGGTTAGCAGTGTGCCCTAGTAGCCCAAAGTGCCAACCACATCTCGGGGTGCATTAGGCTCAGCACTGCAAGTGAGTGAGGGGAAGCATTGTTCTGCTCTGTGCTGCGTGGCCTCACCTCAAGCACTGGGTGCAAGTCAGCATGTCACAATATAAGGACAAAAACTATTAGAGAACATCTGAAGGAAGGCACAAAGATACTGAACGGCCTGGAGAGCAAGACAAGCGGAGGCTTTTTTGTTCAGCCTGGAGAAGAGGAGGCTGAGGAGAAGCCTCTTGGCAACCTGCTGCTCCTCACGAGGGGAATGGAGGGGCAGCTCTGCTCTCTTGTGACAGCAATTGGACCCAAAGGAATGGCATGGAGCTGTGTCAGGGGAGGTTTAGAATGGGGTTTAGAAAAAATTTCTTCACCAACAGGGTGGTGGGCATGGAACAGGCTCCTGAGAGCAGTAGTCGCGGCACCAAGCTGCCAGAGTTTAAGTGCTTGGACAGTGCTCTCAGACATAGGGTTTGAATTTTGGGTGGTCTTGCACAGACTCTATGGGGATTCCCTCCAACTCCAGATATTTAATGGTTTTATGATCAGCCCAGAAACATTAAAAGCGAACAAAATTGTGACCACTGCACTCTGTTGAAACACTCAAAATCAACATCAAGTAACTGCAGGAATAATGCATTAGAAATCCTCAGCTATCCTTCCCTGAACTAAGCAGAATTACCTTACCAGAGCCTACCAGCCCATGCCAAATAAAAACACAGATCAATGAAACCAAAAGACTAATGTGGTTCTACGAACATCTCTCTTCACAATATTATCAGTATATTTTAAAGAAATATTTTTTACAGGGGAAATAGAAGTTAAGCAACAGAGGCAAGAGGACATAATAGGCAGTACTTTTTAACTAGCTGGGAACAGACCATATTTTTAGGGAGGGAGAAAGAAAAACAATTATCATGGCATACTGTGCTACAAAAGAGGTGTATTGGCAAAGTGAAACAGTGGGTGATGAGGATGTCACAAATATCCACCCCATACACACTTCAGGGTGCTTACTTTAGATTAACTGAGCATGTACTAGGGGCTGAGGAGAAAGCTGACAGAAAATCAACTGAGTAACGTAACCCAGAGCCAGTATCAATACACATTTAGCTGAAGTTGCAACATGACTGATGTGACATATGACAAAGGTTCACAAAACCAGTATCTAAGTATCTCTAGCAATAACAACACTGGGATGGGATGATTCCTTATGAGTGTTGTCACCATTTTTGTTCACATTAGAGTACTGCTTTTCCACACAACATAAATGTATAAAAAGCACACACCCACAAAATCATCAAACAAAATTTCAGAAGTGGACTTGGCTTTGAATATACACAATATGCTTTCATAACACTTATTTTTGCAAATGAAACAGATATGATTAGGTTCCTAGGGGGCCTCTTCTCATGTATGTATGAAATATTTTATTAAAACAAATCTGTCAATGTCATTCTACTGCCACACAGGGGGGACTTCTTTGAGTTTTCCACAGTTACTTAATGGACTTCCCAAACACCTTTTAAGCCATGGATGCAATCATTTTATCAAAAACTAACAAACAAAATATACACCACAAGAAATCCACAACCCAGAAGCCTACTGTACCTGTATTCTGTTCTTCAGTCCAGGCCTGCAGATACATGAAGAGGAGTAGACCAGCTACTCCAAACATCAGTAGTGACACAAAGACTTGTCGTAGTTTCATGACCCTAATAGAGGGCTACTTCTCAGCTTTCAGAAAAATGCATGGCTCATTTTTTCTGAGTCCTCAGTGTACCTGCATCTTCTTCAGTGCCTTCTCCAGACTCTGACCTGGAATAATAACAGATGCAGTCAGTTCTTATGTTACATGTTATTCTCCACCAAAGACTCTGTAAACAGCATACTGTATACAAGCTGCAGCTCTTACAAGCTATTATTTCCAACACGTAGGTTTTTGTTGATGTTCCTGAAAATATTTCTGTCCCATATGGGATTCAAACAGAATTGTCAAAGTACCTGCAGCCACCACCCCACCTCCACATTGCTCATCATCATCCGCTGCTGTAATGGAGGGAGTTAATGCCCTGATGAGATGCCTGGGAAATTTATTGCTTAGCTTTTCACCCAGCTATATTATGTGACATGGAAAAGACTTGGGTACTTCATTCTTGCCTTAACTTCATTGGAAACATGATCTTGCCAAGAAGAAGTAATTTAGCTAGTCCTGTATGCCTGATACAAAAGGGCCATAAACTCAGTTTATAATAGAATATAGAAGGCACTGCAGAATATCAGAAACAACTCATTAACTTGATTCAGAACATGTTTAGTTTGAAGGCAGGTTACTAGAAGCTCAAGAGCAGTTGTTAAAATTAGGCTGCAAAGCAGGAAGTAAAAATAAATTGAAATGCAACACAATAGGACACTCTTGTAATGTAAATATCTGATAGAAGTATGCTGTAAACAGCAAACAACGTAATGAAAAAGCTTGAGCTTCTAAATGAAGATGAGATACTGAAAAAATACTGGAAATAGATATTAAAAGAACTGAACTGAAGCACATGTACATTCAAATAAACAGAAAAATAAAATATGGGCACTTAACAGTTATTCTGAAGTGTTAGAGTATGGTGCATTCCACAAGAAAAGTTCTTATTTCTAAATAACTCAGCACTCTTACATCTATAATGGATGGGCCTCCCATTAAAAATGGCTGCAGAATAAAGAGAGTTAACAATGTTTTCTTAGAGACAAAGGATTTCGGAAAGAGCAAAACAGCATTCATGACTTCAGAGTATTTTCTCTCCTTCCAGTTCTGCCATTAAAATTATACAGTACTTTGTGAAGCAGAAACTTGCCTGCAGAAAGTAAATCAAAGCTCCAAGTATATATCACTTTACATGCAATTTTTCTGTATAAGACAGATTGCTAGGCATTAAGAGAACATAAATGCTCTGTATGAAGTCTTTTTTTTTGTATGGTCAAAGTACTTTGTTTGAACCTGGGACATTGTAGGCAAGTTAATAGTTGCTTTATTCCATACAGTTCTTTCCACCTTCCTTCTGCAGAGATGCAATTTTCTCCACATAATATACCTGTTTGCAACTATTACAATACACAGTATTTGAAGGAAGTAGTGAAAACTGGGCAAAAGCAAAGAAAATTCTTTAGGGAATTGTTTGTCAAATGCCTTTGGAAAAAGCGGTAGTCGTGGAGCCTCCTTCCAACCCACTCTTCTTTACCTGGTACTACTCTGACCTCTTCCTACAGCACCCTCAGCATTCTCAGACCTGCAGTCATCCTCATTTAGGTTTACCCAGGACTCCACTCCCAACCTTTGCACCTGGCATCAGTCTTGTAGCAACTACACTGCTTACACACCTTCAGAAATCCCTCTGCTGATGAGGAAGTGACTTCCCAGCAATAAGCAATGCTTTAAGAGCCTTCAGTTAAAGGAACAAGGAATACAAAACCCTTCTGTTTCTCTATAGACAAAAACTACATTGTTCCTGTAACAGGACATTGACAGCATCTGGATTAGGGAGGGAAAAAAAAAAATAAAAGAAAGTAGGACCTGTACGTCTGAATGAGCATCTCTGAAAGAAAATGCAGGCACCTAAAAGTGGAAATCCACCTCAATCACAGCTCAATGCAGCACCACCTGCAATCTATGCATTATTAACATTTGGATGCACAGTAAAAATCAGGAGCAGTACTGAACAATTAATCTGTTAAAAATAAATAGATGTTTTTTTTCTAGGGTAGTTTCTGTTTTGAGAGGGTAAAAATTTGTAAAACACACTTTTATATGTAACTATCTCTATATATTGTGTATATACACATACATGCTACAAAGGAAAGGTAAGCACAGAAAGAAAAATAAATTTACTCCACCATCAGTCATTACAATTATCTTTGTATCAAGTTTTCATTCTATTTGCAATTAGTTCAATTTATTTAATTTATATAAAACTGTAGAATTTGTTTATGCATTGTCTAAGTTTTAAGACTACCTTTAAATAAGAATAGTTATTTCAGCATTGGTTAGAAACATATCAAATCCACACAATTCAAAGCTACTCTGCTACCTTACAGTATTTTGAAGGCCTTTCAGCTTGAATAACCAGTTTAATTTATTTAATACGGTAATTTGTAACTCATATATGAAAAAATGATAGCAGCATTAAAGAAGGCTGTATCTTAAAGTCTACTAGTAGAACGTGAAAAATGGCCACACAACTCTGACAAATTTGCTCCTTCAGCATTAAAAAACCATGGTCATGGATAACACTCCCTGGCATCCTGGCAAAGAGAGAATATCTGCAAATATTCTTTCATCAAGATAAATGCTCCCCTGTGGCTGAGAGAGAGCAACAAACAAGTAATTACTTTCAACCTAAGTATTTTCAAAAGAGATTAGTCCTATCCACATGAAGCTCCAGTATCCCAGTTAGGCTGTAGATCTTACTTCCTTCACTCCTAGTCCTGGCTCTACTGGATGACAACTTGACCTGCTGGGTAGAATGCTTACTCCAGGGAAGTTAATACAATCTAAGAAACTGCTGTTCCTTTTCTCCTATGCTAAGATCGACTCTTACTTTAGCTTAGCCATTCCTACCACTTTTGGAAGTGTGGACCCCAATGTACTACCTCTTTTAACTTGCACTTCCACAGGGCAACATTTTATGCATGTTCTGACTGTTTGAGATAACTTGATATATACCGTTCTTAATTGCTCTACAGAGACAGGGAATGCAGCAGACAGAAACACTACACATTTCTGTTGGCAACACAGAGTGCTTTGCAGCAAAAATTAAGAAAAAAAACTTGGTAAGCTTATAGGCAATTTTACTTCTGAGGCTAAATTTCTTAGTTCTATTGTCAAATTTAACAGAATTTGGATTCCTGAAACCCTTAATGTAACATCCCTGCATTTTCCCCTTTCATGTTTCAAGTCCAGCTGAAAGGTATAAATTCCTGTATGCGGCCAACACAAACAAATGAAAGAGCACAAACACAAAAAAGAGGAAGAGTTCATTTCCCTGTTTTGGCATGCTTCTTACATCACCCACTTTGCTCCACCTGGCAAGCAAACACCTGCAGATGAAGTGAGGCATCTCCAGCACTCAAGTAGCTCTCTGCTATTTCAGATCAATGCCAGCAGGCATTGGTAACAGAGCATTTGGCTTAGTACTTCCTTGCCACTATTCCACCCACCATCACATGGTTCTGAAATCAGAGACACAGAAATAATAGATCACCTCACAGATGATTTACCTTTTTTAATTCCCCTCCATTTTTTTTTCCCTTTACCTGAAAAAGATCATCAAATCAGTGGTTAGTTAACCAGCCAAAAACTGGTAAAAAGCTAGATGCTCTTTTTAATGGTCAAAGCATTCATAACACTGTGGGTTACCACAAATTCCCACCCACTCAGCATCTCCCTAGGCACACCTGAATTAATAAAAGGAAAACAAGAAAGAACACACAAAGGCACAACCCTTCACAGCCCACCCACATTTTCTTCTTCCTTCTTTCCTTTCCACCCAGAAGCAGCAGCCCTTTTTCATAGAGCATCATGACAGAAAATTTTGCACCAAGGAACGTCCTGCTGGACAACCATCCAGGCTGCTTTCAGCACAATCAGCAAAAGGAGAGGAGGGTATCTTCTCACCTCACTGCTCCCCATCCTCCCTCACTTCTCATGTTAACCTGTGTGTGTACTTGACATGCATCCTCTAGGATCATCTTTCCACTCCCCACACCCCATTCATCTGGCTTCACAACAACAAACAAAAGGTACAGCCTCAGCTCTTAACAGTGCTTGCACAGTTCCTTGTATCAGGCAGTGCTATCCCTCATTCTAGTTTGTCCCAGAGGCTACTAGGAATAAATATTCAGCATTTGCTCTTCTCTCTCTCTCCAACAAGTTACGCAGAGTATTATGGCTGCGTGAAGTCAAAGTCCTTACAGAAGCTTGGATTA
>NW_024962263.1:47321490-47350662 GCF_019238085.1 Lagopus leucura
GATAAAGGAGATATTGTTTCAACAATCTTTTTTTCTTTCTTTCTTTCTTCCCCCCCCCTCCACTCTCATGTAATGAAATTATGAGATCTTATTTATTGACTGCAGTGAACCAAAGCGTTACCAGTGTGCCAAACAGACTTGCAGCTTGTCTGTCCCAATCATTCAATTCACTCCTTGAAAATGCACAGACGACATAACAGACTTTTTTTTGTTTGTTTGTTTTTTAAATGTAACAGATGCCCTGAATATTTTTTGTTATGTGACCACTGCGGGGAGGAAAAGGAGTCAGCAGAAAAGTTGCTTCTTCTGCAGAGCGCTCCGTTGCAGAGTAATAGGCTTCCGCTAAACTTCTGGGTACGCTCCAGAGCTTCGGGATCCTACAGCGATCTGCAACCCTTCCTGTCCCCGTAGGGAGACAGCCCAAGGCGGCTGGTCCCGAGAGCGAGAGCCCCTCGCTACGGAAAGACGGCGCACCACGAAAAACCAGAAGCGGATGAAACAAGCCGTTCTGCCCCAGGCCACCGCAATCCCCCCCCCCGGGTGAAAACATACCGAGCTTCGACCGCTGCGCTCCTCCTCCCGCACCCGTCGGTGAAACGCCTAACACCCCGGGGCTGGGCGGCAGCGAAAGCGCCGCGAGAGAAGAGCCGCCGTTCGCCGGGGCTGAGAGTAAAACCCCCAACAAGTCAACCCGCGCTGCCGGAGGCTGCCGCCCGCCCCGCACCGCCCCTCCCTGCCACTCCCCGGCCGGCCCGCCCGCCCGCCCCGGCGGCAACCCCTTACCTGCCCTCCCCAGCGGTGCTGCGGGATGGGAGTTCTTGGAGGTGTGTCTGCAACGAGGCGTGAAGTTTCACCGCCAAACTTTGGGGCTGGGTGGACTGCGGTCCTCTCCTAAAGGGGAAACCCAACAGCGCTTTGCGGTTGATCCGTGTGAGGGCAGGTAAATTTAGCCTTTGCTCGTCCGCCTGCCCTGCTGCCAGTGTCTGCAAAGCCCGTGTCATTACGCGGAGAGCTTCTCGTCTTTCCTGCCTCAGAACGCCTATGAGATTAAGCGTTTTGCTAACAGGTTTTGTTTGCTGTTACACATCCAGAGGTAGGCTCTCCCAGTGCCAGCAAATACACTGCCAGGCAGAGGCAAGTCATAGCTGGAATTAGCTACTGAAGCAGGTAGGATTCCAACATACAAACTTTACTGTCATCTATGGGGAACAGGGTGACAGAGAAAAATAATTGAGTTTACTAACGCTTTGTGCTTTACAAACATTATCAGCTTATCGTTGCAATAGTCCAGACGTGTAGATCAATAATGTTGTGTATTTAACAGACACACTACTTTGCTTACATTTCTTTAAGGACATTCTCTAGTTCCTAGTAGCAATTGGGTAAGCACAAAGGAGCTTTGGCTTTCCAGAGCTGTTCACAAGCCACTTTTATCCATCTCTCTCCCTTTCAGGCTTTTTGCTGCAGTGCTGTCTAGAATTACTCCAGCATTTGCCTCTGGAATGCTTCTTGAATTACTGCCCCACCATCTTCTTATGGCATAAGCCTTTTCTTGGTTTAACAGTCACATAACTTCACATTTTTACACAGCACGTCTTATCCTAACAGATAGCAAACCATCTTGTAATCACTTTTCTAACCAGCCAAGCACAACCTTTGGTGTGAAGCTGAACTTTGCCAACCAGCTCAAGACAGTGGTTCAGAACAGGCAGTAAAGAAAGAGCTGCATGCTGCTCTTGTTTCCAGGGGGCACTAAACTAAGCAGAGTGTAATTACCCCAAACCAGAGCTCAGACACTGGGGATAACACATGTTCATAGAAAAGTGCTCCAGGATCTGAAGCAGCCAAAGGCAGCCAAGACCTGTGCAGTGAGTTGTTCCTTATGGGTTTCCAATCCAGACAGTAAAGCAGCCTGCTTCTGCTTAGTCTGGATCGTGTGATTACATACAGCCTCACTTGAGATACTGTACATTTTTATTTAATTTAAGGATCTGCCCAGTTTGGGTTCATTATAGAGGTTAGCAGCTGAGAGCAAACCCAGAGAGCAACGATGTTTCCTTCTTATTCTTTAAAGGTGGCCATGGATCCAGTATTAAAGTTATGTTGAGTAAAGACAGTCCCTTACGCTGCCACACCTGCAGCTTGCCTCTCTCCCTGGTACAGATAAACAAAGAAGAAGGAATGGAAATTAATTTAATGGCATAAAATGCTCATTTCTTGCTAATTCCTACATAGGTAGAGCATATTTCCCCTTTTAGACAACCTGGCAAGAATGCAACACAACAACAAGCACATGCCCTAACAAAAAATACAACCTCAGATTAAAATTCTACCTGTTAGTCCCTCGTGGACAGCAAGATTTTAGAGAAAAACAATATGCCTCCTCAATTTTAGTTTCCTGAGGTAATTTGCTCCGAAGGTTGCAATAAAGGTCACTGAAGCTTCTAATAAGGATATACAGATTAGTCTTCTGAGTGTTGTAGATTTAATTTCACTCAATAAATGCACACTGAAAGCATATTTCTTCAGGTTGATCTACTCATTGGCTGTACCTATCAACCGATTAAAGTTATATATAACACTGAAAATATCAGATGTCTCGGTGGTGGTTTTTTTTTTTTTTTTTTTTTTTTGTTTTGTTTGTTTTTTGTTTTTTGTTTTTTGTTTTTTCTTCAGTTAAAGGAATAAATTAAATGCCTTGGGATAAATCCAAATCTCATTTTACAACTCAGTAAAAAAAAAAAAAATTATGTTTAGTTCATATATGACTTGTTCCACTACAGCTTGTTCCAGTACAGAGGGCATATTCCAACTGTGGATTGAAGCATCTTTACGAGATTAAAAATTCAACATGCAGGTGAAATTAGACACTGGATTAGGAAACTCATTAACTACATAAATGTAATCAGCACCTTCGGAAGCCTGACGCATAGCAAAAAAGAAAGGAATCACAAAAGGGTGGCGGCTGTCTGTCTGAGTCAGTTGAGTTGGTACAGAGCCAGCACCTGCATCAGAAAACCTACTCTGGTCAGGCTTTCTGTATGCTTCTTCTAGGCTCGTTTCCTGCAGACAGGAGCTCAGTGGTTAAAGTAGCAAAGTCATCTTCTGATAGCAGTGAGATGGTGGCAGGGTGGTGGAGCTTACTCACAGTAGCGTGAGTAGTCAGCACAGTTACAGAAGAGAAATAACAGGTCCTGAACTGAAAATGGAACCTACTGAAAATTACAAATCATGTTGCTGAAATAAAAGCATCTTTACGGTAAGACCAATTTAAGCTGTTTAAGCACATTTTCCATGTTTTCAGCCGTGACAGCCATGGAGGAAAGCTTGGTGTGGGGTCAGGTTACAGTTACGCATCCTCCCCACACTTCAAAATCTTCCCCAAATCCCCTGTGGGTGTTTGGGACATATCCCACTGCCATGTGGAACAGAAACCAGGTGTGCCATGCTGTGAGCTGCCAAACAAACCCTCACTCTAACTCAGCCTTCCATGCAGCCCAGGTTTCCAGTTGACATTTTTTGAAGTTTTTAGCAAAGCTAACTCCTGCCCAGATATACAAATTTCAAAGAGTCAGAAGTCACTGCTTCTTATTTTTAAGATGACTTTAATATAAAATCCATTACTTAGGCAGCAGATGTGAAAAAAATTGTGCCTGTTTGGCCTGATCTTTTTTCCTAAGGGGAAGGATTAGACCTTTGGAGATTTCTAGATTAGGCAAATTCGTTCCAAGTACCACTATCACTTACCACAGTGAATTTCAGGATAGGCCACGTCAGCACTGTTTGATTCAATGGTGTGGGCTGTATATCAACATTGAGCTGATTAGAGAAACGTTTGAAGATTAAAAGCATTTTATCATAATGAAGGTGTCTTTTGCTCTGGGGCACAAGCCGTCCAGCAACTAGTTCTATTTTAATTCTTTGAGCTGTTTTAATTTTCAACTAATTAGCTAGAAATATACCACCTACAACATTCTCTATTTCTTGGTTATGAGGCTAAAATTTGCCTCTGAAAAACATTACTATGGGGCATTTACTAGTTTCTTTAAAAAAAAACAAAAACTTGCTAGCAGCTTGTTATAAAATTCATTTGCTCATAACTGCTATACTGGGGCAATTAATAAAGCCTTTCAAAGCAAGTTGCGTGCTCTTTCAAAAATATTAGGCAATTCAAATTGCCTGTTCTTCAGCTATTAAAAAAGTTTGATTTTTATGAAGTCTCTGGAAACCAAAAACGTCTCTACTTAAACACTTCAGTGAGTTACTGGAGAAACTCTTTAAGTCTGATGGGCTCCTGCCTCAAAGGCCAAAAGAAAACAGAAGTTGCAATCTTTTTATTGAAGGTTAGTCCATTACCTTACCCTAATTCTAAAATGTTCTTCAAATGGCAGCTACTATCCTGCACAGCTGGAAAATGCCTCAGGATGTCCTGAAAATTGATTTATTATTTTTTTAATAAAAAGGAAATGTGTTCTGTATTTAAGAAGCTATTGAAGGCTTCCAGTTACAGGCATGTCTAGGAGGGTTAAGAGTAGCTCCCATTTTTTTACTCCCCTTGTGCTAGCACTGGTGAGCGGGGTGTATATATGTTTTTGTATTATATGATACATTTACAATTTAGATCAAAGTATATCCAGTTTTGCAGGCTCTATCCTTGCAAGTTTTCAAGTCGAGACTAGATAAACCCCTGAGCAGCCTGGCCTGACCCCAACTGACCCAGCCTTGTGCTGGAGGTTGAATTACAGACTTCCTGTGGTCCCATCCTACTTGAGCTATTTTATGCAGTATTGTTGGATATCCCATCTGAAAATCAGGAGGTCAGGTTTCAGTAAAAATTACTTCTCCCTACTACTGAACCACAGACTACCAATGAAGAAATGAAGTCCTTAAAGGTTTTCTGTTTAAATGAGGTTTGTAAAAGGAGGAAGTTCCTCTGAAAAGCATTGCTTTTGTGAGAAGATTCCGAGAGACAGCTGTTTTTCCAGGCCTTTTGGACAGTAACTGAACACTATGGTATTTCAGTTATTGGTATTGTGGTATTCACACATAATTAATAGGGATTTTTTAAAATGTTTAAGTGCCTTTGTAAAGATCTTAAAATATATATTCTTCATGCTTTTCTTTAAATTTTGGCTGATGGAACAGTAACAGTCACCATCTTCACTGTGGAGTCTATATTTCTCAGCTACAAGAGGCTGCTCTTAGACATTATGCAGATTTTAAAAAACCTTCTTAGGAATATTTCATTATCTTCTCTGTAATTACCTAACATCAGAGAAGTAAAATCTAAATACTACGCTCTGGTCACTTGACATGCCCTAAATGTAAGACAAAATTCTCTATCTCCCAACAGCACTTTTGGTAGTAGAAAGTTCTACACTGATTCAACATCAGTTGACAAGCTGTCTGCATAAATCGACACAGAAGCAAGCTGATACATGCAGCTAAGTATGTCTCCAAAGTGATTCACAGTCTGTTGAAACAGGACACCACGACATCAGACATGCAATTCCCATGTTATTGTTCCTTTTTCATCCTAGACCTCCTAGAATATCTGGGATAATAAGCAGAAATACAGTGACATGACAGTCTGGCAGCTGAAGTGTAGATAAAGGAAGAGTGAAATAAAACAATATACAGTTTGCTTAACCAGTGTTGGCATTGTATCATATGTTGAAGGTTTGCATTACTTATTAGGACCAATGGATGATTCTGAACTCATTCTGACAGCCTGGATTCAAGCACTGCACAAAGTATGACAGTACACTATTCATGTGTCAGGGAGAAAGGTCACTGAGAAATTCTGGGGCAAATGAGGTTGGAAAGTAGAACAAAGACTAGGTAGATTGACAACCAGATGCTGTATAGTAGAAGAGGGACAGAAAAAGAACTACAGGTTTTACATATATATACATGTATATATATGTATATTAAAAATATATGTGTGTATATGTATATAATGTACTGAATCATATGTGATCAAGTGTCAGTACCGTCCTATGCTTTTGCACCTTCTCAAAAAGGAGCTACTTGTGGAAAACTAGAGCGAATATACTGTACTAGGGTAGGATACATGCTAGCCTAAGATTTGGAAGCAACATAATTACTCATCACAGGCTACCTTTTAGCTCTAAATTGGGATAAGCATTAAACAAACAAACAGAAAAAATGGTTTTGAGAGGGTATAACCTAGAGGGACCTATTGATGTCTGAATTCTGCCAAAAATATTCTCACAGCTGGCTTTGTTAGATGGAGATATTACTCTGAGACAACAGTGATTGCTCTGGTGGGCCATTTTCTTATAGCTATAATCTTTTGGACTAGTTACTATGCTAACACTGCTCGAACACTGCTCGGTCTGTTGGCAGTATTTGGTGGAGTTGACCACCATGTGGTGCTGAATAAAGCTTCTTGTCTTGTATTCTTATCTCTCCTCCTAGCTGAATCATTGTTTGGAATTACATGTGCTCCCGGTTCTGTGAATACTTTCACATATTAAAACCTTTTAGTTAAGAGTGGGAGACTAGATGGATTAGAGTGTCAGCAGCATGCATGGGCAATTAAGCTCTGTAGCTTCATAGTAGCTTCCATAACTGTGCACTCTGAGGAGGAGAAGCCAGAGAGAACTAAATATGCCTCTAATGTTGCACTCTTAGAGGTGGAGGAGATCTGGAAAGAGCTGTTTCAGCTCAGATTGAGAACTGGGTTGGAGCTCTTCTAGAAGCAGGGATTATGGCAGAAAGTTCTCTAACCTCAGGAGTTTCCCTCCTGACAGGTAAACACAGCCATATTTCCTGCCTCTGGGCTCCACTGCTGCAGAATGCTGTGAAAGAAAGCTGAAGTGAACAACACGCTGATGCTCAAGGATCATAAAATCTTAGTAGATCTCACAGGTTTCCTGGTAATTTCCCTTGGCTCAGTTCAGATCAGCTGTATATAAATAATGCTCTCCAGGTTGTAGCTTATCCCTCTCTCTACTAATTAAGTTTTTGAGGAAGACTTTTCCTAAAAAGGAAAATTCTCTTTGCAACTAACTTAATTTTCTCGTACTGATTTCATGCCCTTTTCTTCTCATTCTATCTCCAAAGGACGCAGAGAGCACATTTGCTTCTTTGTGGTAATCTACTGTATGTTGAGATACAGCTTCTTGTGAAGGAAACAACTGCATAGACCAGATTGTTTCTCTAATGGGGAAGCAGTCATCCTTTAACCTATATTTGAATTCTGCAATGGATTCATCTTATTAATGAATTCATTGTAAGCCACCGTCTTTCTGATTTTGTCTCATTGTCACCTACTGAACAAATGTGGTTTTGCCAAGGATGTTTTCAATGACCCATTCTCCTAGTCAAGTTTTTCTTCAGACCTGGGACTACGAGCTTACCTTTTCCAGACAATATCATAAGATTTCATTTCTAATGTCTTTGGAATAAAATTTAAGAATACATGATAATTAACTTGAAACATCTTGACCTTCCACAGGAGCATTCATGCAGTATTTTTCCATTGCTGCAGACTGTTGTGCCACATTTGGAAAGGAGAACACGATTTATAATCCTATTTACAAGAGAATCTAAAATAATCTTAGCATTCATCTTTATGAAGGAAAAATAGCCATGTGCACAATTTAAAATTTGCTAGCTATCAGTGGAACTGTAGCACGTTCTTGACTGACTTTCCTAGTAGACACCAGATCTGAAATGCAATGATTGGTTTTGTTTATTTTAGCTATTTTATTAAACATGCTTGGAAATTTTATTGATTTTGGAAATGGAAAAGTGTAAGTATTTTTGTTAGCTTGTTATTTTCAGGATTATTGTAATTACTATGAGAAAACAGCTAAAGAATAAACAAAGCAGCCTGTTATTCTTTTGTTTGTTTTATAAACAAATGCTCTGCTTCATAATTATCCCTTTAAAGCTAAACGCTTACATACAAAACACATTGTTTAAGAAAGCTTTACATTCATAGTGGCAAATATTTGATAGTACATGTAGAACTAAACCAGATGCAATTATTTATTGTATTGTTTAAAAACTGCGAAGTTTCTGTTGAGTAGAGCTAGAAGATTTTTATTTGAGTGTTAGACAAGAGAAGAAACCACAAGAAAAAAATGTGGGCCCCACACACACTTAACATCCTTAACCAAATGGAGTTGGAACCAGATGATCTTTAAGATCCCTTCCAGCCCAAGCCATTCTGTGATTTGTAGATTACCACTGTTATGTTTTCCAACTACACCTACCTTACACCTGTTTTTAATCATACCTATTAAGATCAACATGTTTTCAACGTGCATACATGATGTTGCATACACTTTCTACTTATTTGTATTTGTCTGTGAATCTGTTTTGAATTTGAAGGTCAACCAAAGAGAACTGAGATTACATCAACAATTTGAACTTGTAGGTATCAGGATTTTTTGTTTATTTTCCCTACTTTCTTTCACTAACTTCAAACTCACGTTAGATATCCACTTGCTGCTTCTGTCAATGTCATAAGATCGACTGCCAAGCTGTGAGTTCAAAACAAAACAAATGGAAATAATCAGGATTTTCACAATCGTCTGTTGCAAAAAAAATCCCATTTGATAAGTAGATCACAGGGAAAGCTTTGTTGGCAAATCCCATTGGTACCTTGCTGTCAGAGGGTCCATTCATTTTAAATTTCACAACCAAATACATTCTCTGTTTGCAGTTTGGATTTATTAACCTAAAAGCCCAGAGCTCCACAACATGAAATTTGGCTCCTGCTGTTTCCACAGCCTGGGCCACTCTGGAGTTTGCACCTGTGATTGCTCCTTCTGCACTGTAGGACTTCAAGAAAAATAACTATTAAGTCCTTTTGTCCCAATGGAGTAGCCAGCCAGCTGCCAGCTGTGAGACAATAGATTTTACAGAGAGCTCTCCTAAAATCATCAGCAGGGACTAAGAAGAGAGAGCAATTCAGGCTCCCACTGAATCACCAATCTTACTCGCACCAACTGCCAATTTATACGGCGTGTGTGTTTGTGTAGGAAACAGAAGTTTTTAAAGGAATTAGTGACAGTTACCAAATGAATCAGGGTAGTTTGATTTCAGTTCGTCTTTTCTTTCTGACTGCCTGCAAACATAATTCTAGCATATGGTTTTGAATATAAGGTAAGATGTCCCCCATTGAAGACTGAAGCAAAAGGCTTACCAGCATTTGCTCAGGTCACCTCGTCCCCAGCAAGTTTATGCACATGCTCCAATACAATGCTGCGGCTGCAGGCTATAGATTAAGTTTCCTTTCTGCCACCCTACCAGCAAAACGGGGCTTCTCATTTAGCTACATCAGATCATGTTTTGCAAAGGTTGAATCAACTTCAAAAATATGTATGGAATTCACCTTATGACAGAAATGTATCTTGTATTCAGCACTTGCCTTCATTATCCTGCATTCTTTGGCAGCTGCCTGTAAAGATTACATTATATTGAAAAAGAGACCTTAAGCTGTCAAAGAAGACTGAATGCAATCCTTAAAGTAGATGTTGGTAGTATGAAACCTGGTCATTTTCAGTAAGTGAATTACAACACCTTTCAGGTATTACACTTGTCCCTGAGCATCCTTTTTCATTTCTGTGTTGTTACAATCACACTTTCTGCTTCAGGAAGCAATTTTTTTTTTTATCCAGTCCTAGTATTAGTAAGCCAGAACTACTACCATTACCTGTAACATCTCCATCACAGGAGATGGAATAATTTGACAGGAAATCTGCAATATCAACTACAGGCCATTTAATATCTCCAAGTACACAGACAAAATTAGTTCTCCATCCATTTCATGTACAGTAGCTCAGGGTATATGGGCAAGTTGAATATTCACACAGGATTGCTCTCTTCTTGTCAGCAGGTCCGTGAAGACTTGTGCTTCAGAACATGAAATTTTCCTCTAAATGAGATAAGAAATAACCTGTTTTCCAGGAAAACCAATATGCACACTTGAATTTGAGATATTAATCTTATACTAATGTGGATCAACAAATGTCACAATTGTGATTTCCACTGTAAATCAAGTATTTACATACAGCTGTTGCAAAACATGGGGAACATGACAGCAGTAGTAACAATTGGGAGAGTGAGAGATGAGTGTGGGTAATCATATGACAGTAGTAGGTTTTGTTCTGGCATGTCCATGTTCTCCTGCATGAACATGAGTAACTCTCATGGTCATACTGCCAAAAACTTTGGACTGAGAGTCGTGGAGGCAGTGATGGCTGTGGTTCACACTCACCACCCCAGCCAGCATCCTACTCCATATTCATAGAAGTTGGGTCACATTGTTTTCACAGAGCATCCAACAGCCACTATTTTCTCCCCTTTGAGCACATCCAGATCTTTATCTGTTTCTTCCAGGACTGTTTCTCAGGAAGAGTGTAAGTCCTGGTGATGCTATGATTATTTAGAAATACCCTTTGGCTGTTGTCAGTCCCCTGTTCAAACAGAAAAAAAGAAAAAAAAAAGCACTTCCTCAGACTGCCTCTGAAGGAGCAGAAGCTCCTTCAGAGATGGTGTATGGAGTCTAGAGTTTCCCATCACACATATCAGACTTTGATCAAGTAATGCATGGGGAAAGGATATTTTATCTATAAATAGTGAGAGAGCCAACCCCACATCTGTATATCTCTGCCAGGACTCTGCTGAAGCTGATGGAGCAGCTCCAGGGTCAGCTTGTTTAGCAGAGCCCCACCTAAGAGGCTGGTGTATGCTCAGGAGGGTAGTGGTTCTATCCCGAGGCCAAGGTACATAAAAGCATTTCAGGAGCTCTAGGAAGAAAATTAGTGTGTGAACATGAAAACCTGAGGAAGGAATGAAGAAATTAATTATCAGACCAAGGGAAAAACAAAGGAACAAGCAGAAAAACAATTAGTAGTTGAAAATGCTCTTGAGTCCAGTAACCTCGAGGAATGCATTGAGCTAGTAACTGTGGTTGCTTTCACTTAAGGCAATTATTGGACATCGTATAAGCTTTTTTCAACCCAAGACAGAATTGTTTATGTGTTAGGAAGTAGCCATCAATAGTGAAATTAAATATCTGAATGAATGCAGGAACATGTTCTAATAAAACATGAAGGAAGCAATCAGGGAAGATGATCAGTCTTGTCAGTCTGATATTTAGCAGTGATAAAGAAAAGAAAGTCTGGTGCCAATGTATCTTCTCTTTTGCAAGCTGAGCCTATCTAGCATAATATTAAATGGCAGAGACTCATAAAGTGTTTAAGAGCTTCTCTGCAGAGTTGAAGAAATGTGGAAGACTCAGTTTCACTGGATTATTAAAATGCTTTACTCTTAATGCCAAGTCAGAGCACCCTGGGATCAGTGCCTAGTCACCCAGTCGACCTGAATGGGAGACTGATGAGCTGCAAAGTGATGCTCAATACACTGGAGTAAAGAAAAGCAAGCCTTGGGCCTGCCCAAGACAGAAACACTGAGCCCACTTGTCACCCATTGCTTTGTTCCCCTGTTTCTTGAGTGCAGCGATGGCAGTGCCCAGCTACAAAATATTGCCTTGCTCTGGGAGTCCCTGCTACAAATCTCCAGGCAGGAAGCTGAAAACAAGGTTACTGCTTGCAATTGCATCCTTGCACTCTACCCGGGATGGGAGTAATACTCAGCAGCAGAGCATGCATGGCATCCGCCTGCTCCTATAACTCAATAGATGGAGAAGCTACTAAACTCAGCTTGCAGAATTGAGAAATAGATATTTTGCTCTACCACCAAGACTGTGTGCAGATGAATTGAGGATCGCCTTTAGATCACACAAATAAAATCTATTATTTAGCGTTGGTTTTTTTTAGGTCAACATGCAGCCTGTCCCTCTTTTCCCATCTCTTTTCTGCTCATTTTTTCCAGAAAGTTGTTTCCTTGCTTGTTTTCTGTAATGCTCAAGAGCTGAATTTCAGAAGCTAAAATTGGCAGGCCTTTCTCAGAATGCCTCCTCAAATTATTAACACTCTTCTTTGATGAAATGGCTTAAGATAGGTAGCACAGATTGTTTGCACATTATTTCATGTTTTCTTTAATACTTTCATTATAGTTGTTAATGCTCATCTTTGATGAGGTGGCTCAGGGCAGGCAGTACGATATATTTGCCCATAATTTCATATTTTTTTCTTTGCTTTTAAGTAGGATTCCTATTATATAAAAAAAAAAAAAAAAAGAATTTTGTGTGGAAACTTAGCTCTGTCATATGTTTCTCAACACAGTCTCCCTGAAACCTCAGATGGCCATTTGCAAGTTGCATACTTTGTACTTAATTTTGAATGCCTTTCTTTCAACCTGTTTCCTACCATAGGGTGGTAACCATTTTAGATACTGCCTCCACACCACTAAGCCAGTTGTAGAACCTTATGCAGTTTTAGTATATGCCAGACTCCAAGTCCCTGAAATGCCAATGGAATACCTTTTGTGGGATGACATCCTCAGACTAAGTCTTTATATTTACTTTACAGGTTATAATAAGTATTAAAACACTGTGCCTGAATTTTCAGTTTCTGTGAAGAAATTTGCCCCCATCTCTACCTCTTTGTTTTAAATTGACATTTTTCCCAAATTGATCAGAACATAGAAATTGCTTACACAATCCAAATTTCCATGGTCAACATATAAAAAAACTCAAAACGATTATAGCTATAGAGATCTGTGTGTGCTGAGTAGAGACGCAAAGAGAGAATGTAAGTGAAAGATGTAATTAATTGCTAATCTTGAAAGTATAAAACAAGTTGCCTTCTAATTTTACAGAATGTAACCACTACGATTTATGATTTCTGCCAAAATATGTATTGATTTCTCTGTCTCAGGAATCAGCAGCTTTCCCCGCTGATTGAATTCTAATTACTCACTCCATAATTACATCGATTTTAACAGACTTCTGGACAATTTTGTACCAGGCTGGTTTCAAATTACACTTAATGAATTCATCATGACTATCAATACAAAAACTTCCATCCTACAGCATACTGAAATAGAAAGAGACTTCTTTCTTCCTACTGCACAGGCAATGCTTGCCCTCAGCTCATATTGCGCTCACCCAGAGTAAGCTGCTGGCTATGGATTCTGCTTCATGACAGCTCTTGGAGAACAGGAAAAAAAGGTCAGTTGGTTTAGTTTGTTTAAATCCAGCTGTGAGTGTATCTGTAGCAGACTGTGATTAAATCCATTAGAATCATAGAATCATAGGATATCCCAAGTTGGAAGAGATCCACAAAGATCATTGAGTCCTGGCTCCACACAGGACCATCTAACCAAACCCTGTGCCTGCAAGCATTGTTCAAATTACAGAAAGTAGTATTTTCAAGCAGAAATTAAATCACTTCTGTATATTACACCAAAGTCAAGATAATCTTGCATCTGCCCTCTCCAAAATATATGTAATACATGCCAAGTCATATTAGTACTGGTTATACCAACCAGCAAAATGGGGCAGAATCCCCCTCACATTCAGTGATGCTCCACATAGCAGTGCCGTCCAGTGTGACAACATCTTGACTGTCACCCAGCCTTGCTGCTTGCTCCCAGGTTCACTCTATTTGTCATTCTTTCTGCCTCATACAGATACAGGCATTTGCATAAATCAATATTGCAGCCCAACTGGTTTACAATTAGCTCTAGGGAATCCTATTTGGTCTCACCATTTTATTTGCATTTCCTCTGAGAAATGGCTTCCTACTCCTTTGAGTTATTGCTATATAAAGGAGCATTCAATATCCAGTCAGGCTGAAAGATGCTGATTACATTCATCAGCTTTAATAAGATATGTTATTAGATCTTCTTTTCTTGAATTATCAATAGATCAAATATATGATCAATGGCAACCTTCAAATATTCTCGTAATAATATTTTTGGAGATCTTTTCATTCAAAAGAAGCTTTTACAACTGAAAGCCCAAGCTCTACTTGCAGGGCTTCTTTAGATTTCATTATCTTTCATCTAAAGTTCATTGTTTTGGGTGCAGCAGTTCTGGTGTTAAATGTGGATTAAGTGACAAAGTCCCTAGAAGTGCAGATCATATCTGTTGTTCTTATTATTGTGACTATATCTAAATTTCTGGACACAGTAGTTTCAGGCTGGTGTCTCAGGGTGAGACATGAGCATGGTCCTGACCTCTCCTACCTTTTCTGCCATGAGAAGGAAGCAGGATGTGCAGAGCCCAGTTGCAATGTGCTTTGTCTTCACCCCATGCTGCAAAGGTGCCTGGCTCCTGCCCTGCACTGCTGGACCTTCAAGGCAAGCTTGTACCTGCTCTCTGGTGAAAGGAATGCACCTTCAGAGTGTAATTTTCAGAGAAAATGGTACAGTGGTGGGTATACATGAACAAAAAGAAAGAAATGGAGAAAAAAAAATGAACTATGATTTCACTGCACATTTCTACTGTACATTCAAAATCATCCAACTTAGCATAAATATCCATTCTGGAAGTGGCAAGCCTAAGTTTTACTGCAACAACAGGTCATTTTCTTTTCCGATTGGGAAGCAAATAATGAGTTATCTTTCTTTTTCTCTGCATTTGTAGAGAACAATTCCAGTGGGCAAGAAAGATGATTCTGTATGTTATTTTCTAAATTTTAAAACTTTCCGTGAAGATGAACTTCCTTATGGTCTCTGGCAAACTGTCTGATAAGAGTAGTAAATTTACTGCTCTCTACCAAGAGTAGTAAATGATCTAAAGATATGTATATCATCTCTTGAAGGAGAAAGCAAATTAAAAGAGTTATTGAAACCTGAAAGCTGAATGGTTTGTTTCTTTTTTGGATAAACACACTGAGTTAGGGTTTACTCTGGACAGCCTGAAAGAAAACAATCTGAATAAGTAGATATTTTATCAGACAGTGATAAAAAGATTCAAACAGAAAGTTGTTTTGCTTTATTTTTTATGGGAACTAAGAAGAACAAAATTATTGGACTGTTTCTTTCCCCCTTATATTTATTTATACATTTATTTATTTTTTAAGTAATGGTGAACAGATGATTCCTTCAAACTTCACTTGTGATGAATTCAAGACAAGATAATATCATCATCCATCTTCTTGATGATCCTCATCATCTTATCTTCTGTCTGAATCCAGGAGAAAAACTGAACAAGGTATGCATCTACACATTTCTTCATTTAGAAATTACAGCTGAAGGTTAGAAAATGTTTAAGGTCAAAATTCTAAGCCGCCATCTGGAGCTCATTTAACAATTGTCAAGAACATCTGCCACCAACACACGTGCTTAAGCCAGAACTTAGACAACATTACCTTTTTCTTTTAAGGACAGAGACTTAGAGTCACGTGAGCATCACCTGAGATGCTTTGCGATTGGTCATCAGAACTCAGTGCAAATTTAGTGCAGTTCAGCAACTAGTGAGGTTGTTATTAGATAAAAACAGTTTGTAAAAACAAATTAACAGTGTTCATAGTCTAAAACCACTGTTTCAGGAATAACAGTATCATTAACATCTTTGGAAGACACATCAAAATTAAGGAATGGGGTGGGGGGGCTTTGGCATATGGTTTTTCTGATGAGGATGATTGGAATGCAAACTTCCATTACTGCTATTGCGGCTGCTCCTTTGCTGTAGCTGCAAAGAAGGCTTCAGCTCTCAGATAGCTGAAGGCAATGTTTTTCAAAAGTGCTGTAAGTGAAATATGAATGTAGACATTTAAGAGATAAAGAAAACCTGTCCTCAGAGGTAGGTATAATATTCTCTGAGTTTTTATGACTAACATGAAAGATATAAAAATCAGAGAAACACATGACTTACAAGATCTCATTCCTCTGAAAAAGCTCCATATATTTATTCATATTGTAAGACATAGCAAATCCCATTAGCAGTTAATTCCTTACACTGAGGAAGTCATTTAGAGTTTTAGAAATACTTTAAGGTTGCTACTCTTTACTCACACACACACAATCCTAATAGCAAGAAGTAGATTTTGCGAGAATACCTTTATCACTAAATACAGGATAAACATCTTTTGTTCATGTCCTGCAAGGAAATCACCCCCTCCAAATGATGGACGTGACATATACAATATCTACTAGGATATTATGAAAATTTTAACCAGGAGGAAACGTTTTACATGATTGCATCACTAATATCATGATTTGATCAGACAGGAGAGATGCTTTCAGACATGCTTAGTGTGTCAAATTTCTGTAGTTTGGTAAATGTCGAGCACTGGATTATTATCCATAGGCAGCAAAATAATGCAATATGTTATGTATTTAGTGATTCATTTAAGCTACTCAATAACCAATGTGTGCAATTCAAGATAATTCACATGTACATTAATAGGTATAATAAATAATTTGGCCCCATTTACATAATACTGAATCTGTACTTTAATAGTATCTAGAAAGCAGAGAAAATTGAAATGATTGCTTTCTTTCAATTGACAAGCTGTGAATGTGACTGAAATCCCCACACTGATCGTAGATCAATTTACTTTTGAAACTGAGAAACACAAGTTATGCTCCATGTCTTGTTCTTTATAAAGTTTTTAAACCACAATACCTTTTGTATTTCAACAGACAGTGGAATTTAATCCTCGTCAAAAGGATGGGAGTTATACAGGAGCAGTGGTGTGAGGATGCATGAAGAGTATTGTGTTTTGTTTTTCTTTATAACTAAACATATATAATCATATCGACATATCATCAATTTGTTTTGTTCTTTTTTTTAAGAACCTTTGTGCCTGTATGAAAATGAAAAGAAAGGTTGTTGCAACCAAATCTCCAACAAAGCAACTTTGTTTGCTTTCCAAAATTCAGAGCATCGTTAACAATTCCACTAATTGATAGACATTGAGTATAATCTCTAATATGTCTTATCTTTCCAGTTCTATACAAAAACATTAACTAGAAGAGAAATCTACCATTGCTTTGAATATGTTTTTACTTTTTTTTCTTGAAGTCTAGAAATTGTTTATTTTCAGTAGGATCTAATATTTTCTTCACTTTTGAAATGCCTCTAGTCTAAAAAGTCTGCTCATGGCTGAAACAGAATTAATAAGCAGGCTGGCTATCATGAAAACACCTCCTCACCTGAACCAAATTAATATGGACTGTCACTGAATCCTCAGTCTGCTGAATCTTGCTGGAATAACTTTTGTACATTGTGAAAGTTTTAAAAGACCCTCTACACTTGAGAATGAATTGATAGGGGAAAAAGTGGTAGGTCTTCACAGAATACCTGAAGATGTAAAGCAAAATGCCTTCAAGACTTTAATTACAGTAAAAGAACAGTGCGTGTTGAGATTTATGGCAAATTAAATTTATAAGTTAAAAAGCCTAGAAGTTAAAGTTGACAAGCCAAGTTTACAGGATTTTGTTCAACAACTTGCATACTTTGAAATAGAAAAAAATGTTTTATGTTTGGCATAGAGCAAGAGAAAAATATGTCTGAGCAAAAGCCTGCGAAGGAGTTGTATGTAAGAATTCAGTTACATTTTTTTAAACACTTTTTTTTTTTTCTGAGTTATTTTAATTATTATTTTTTATTTTGCAAGTAATGCCATAATTTTCACAAAGCTATAGGAATGAACAAAGTTATGCCTAGCTCATTTGTCTGTAGCCAATAAGCCTGTGTTTGCTGCCCACGTCTGCTAAACTTGTATGGTTGAAGATACGTAAAAAATAGTCAGTTTAGTGTATTAATGCATTCCTAATATCAGCCAACATCACAAGTTTCTGTGCAATACCTTCTTTGTCCCCCTGCAAAATAAAGATGATAGTACTGTTTACATTTACTTTATCTCAGTGCAATATTGTGCTCCTTAATCATGTCCTGCCATGCAAGTACACTTAACCTTTGGAAGTCCTTGAGGAAAAGAAAAAGGCAAAGGAAAAGCTAGATAATGTGAGATCAAATTATATTGGAGGAAGGGGGAACTTTAAACCTGGGGCAAACTAGGATTGGTTGGATGTTTTTGAAGGAAAAACATCATGTGGCCAATATTTTCCCTTCACTTTTATAGAAGATATTTATAGTTTTTAATAACTGCAAAGACTCGTACTCAGCATCTAATGCTGCATGCTCTGTCGTGGCTGTAATGCTGACAATGCCATAAAATCAGCATTACAGTATCTCAATAGGAACACATCGTTGTATGCTGTATGGAATGTGGCCCCCTCCTCTGCCACCTCCCCACACCCTGCAGGTCTTCCTGGGCTGCCTGGCAGCCATTTCGTGCTTTTCAGCAAGTGACAAAAATACCTTCCTTTTTCATTTCACCTCTTTCCAGCCCACATACAGCTTCTGCTGTCATCAAAGGTGAACAGACCTTTGGAGAAGGATGATGTAAATCGGGAAGGGGATGGTCAGCCCATCTGACTGACAGCTGCTAAGATTTTGAATATTCCTATGCATCACTAGGAAGAGGATCCTGGGGAGATAGCCCAGTTTCCAAATGAGTTTCAGCTGAGCAGGGAAAAGAGGGAGTGGAAAAGAAAAGCATGGATAAGAGACCATGGAGTAATGAGCAAAGAAGGAGAACTTAGAAGGAAATTGGAGATTGCAAGAAATTGAGGGAAAATGGAAAACAAATAGACTAAAAAGTAGGCTAAAGTGTCTACAGAAAGGAGTGAGGAGAGAAGGAAGGGAAAGGAAAAGGAGGTACTCAAAGTTGGTTTGAAGTTAGCTGACGCTGTCAAAAAAATATGTAGCATCAGGAATTTCCCAGAACTCCCCAACTCTACAAAAAGGAGAAGATAGGCAGTGGCTGAAAGAGCTGGTCTCAGTTTAATTAAATGTTTATTTAAGTCTAACTTATTTGAAAATTATAATTGGTTTCCCCTAGCAATGCCCTTAACCAAGCCTCTCATAGAGATATTTGAAAAGCAGAAAACTCACAAAAAATCCCAGTTGGCAATTCTTTTTCCCTGAAAAAGAAGTTTACCAAAATCTTCAAAGGCAAGGATCTGGCATAATTTTCTCTTGAGTAAAGTTAACTCTGCAAGTTAAAGCCCTTCCAGGCAGAACAGTGTACTCCAGCTGTCTGCAAGCTTGGCCCCAGACCTATGAGCAGGAGTGACTGATGGTGCTGCCCATCAGGCTGGGGGGAGGACCAGTCCAGTTCTTCTGTATAACCCATCCCTGCTCATGGACCACTAAGTTTCCAGCTGTGGTACTACAGGATGCAGTCTGTAAGCAGAGGATATTCCCACAGTAAGAACAAAATACATGAGTTTACACAGTTTCATTCTGCAAAGGCTCCCACTGCTCTTCAATGTCAGTGGAGATGCACAAGCAGATAAAACACAACATGCAGTAAACGTATACCTGAGCAGTGTTGTCATTCAAAGATCACATAGCCAAGGAAGGCTTAACAGATCATTTCTTGGACAAAGTTCCTGCTCATGATCATCAGTGGTAAAAAATGTGTAGAATAACTAATTGCCCAAGATCCAAAATGGACAGAAAAAATCTGCATATATCTGATACTGGGAAACCATGGACCTGATGTTCTCTAAATATGTCCTCAGTGGGACACTGTTATACTAAGCTCACATGGCCTTTGTAATTCTGGCATTGGAACAGACAGAATAGGTCAACAGAAAAATAAAAAAGAAGACAACAAGAATGATGCAAAAATGTATTTGAAGTCATGTCTTTAGCAAATATAGAGCGGGGCTGGCTAGAAGTGTTTAGAAGGAACCATTTCTCAAACAGAAGAATCAGTTCATTAAAAAAAAAACTCTCAACAATAGCATATCTACAGTTTCAAAGTGGAAAGAATTTCTGGTCTGAGTACATGTAGAACCAATTATCCACTGGCTATAGCCCCTGCTGGCAGGAGGAACAGAAAGTCTTAATACCCTAATTTTCATCAATTCAACTCAGGGAGGAATGTTCAAACTACTGGGCTATGGTGTGCAGCATTTTGAGGAGAACATTTAGAGTACCTTACTTCAGCTCCTATGCTTTATCCTCCTTTCTTGTTCCCCAACCCACCCAAACAAAGCTTGGTAGTTACAGCACTTTTCTGGGATGTGCATGGCAGTCTAAACAAGGATGTCTCCCATGCCACTGAGCAGATACCAAAGACCTGAAGCATCACTCTCAGCAAAACCTCTTGGCTAGAAGATTCACATTCTATCACTGTGGTCATTAGCAGCTGAATTCATAAGAGGAAGGTGAGTTTTCCATTTCTGAAGAAAAAACAAATGACTTGCATCTGAGTCCAGGACCTAGACAGACACAAATAAACAAAGTATAATTTTTTAATATCAGTTTAATTGCACATTTCTTTTAAACTATAAGACCACCTGGATGCAGTCATAACAATAACAACAACAAATCAATGTTTGTGAGGAAATGCAGTTAAGTATAATACACTAATAATACACTGACTTAGAAGTAGCTGTAAAAATCTTTGTTTCCCTTTACAAGCAGAGTGTTATGAATGGTAAGAACCAACAAGTGTTTAATATTATTCTTCCCCAGATGAAATGAAAAGATATTGATTCCTACCAAATAGATTCCCTAATATGTAAACTCATATTTCATATTTCTAAGGCTTAGAAGAATCATATACTTTTATTTCTGTACTGAAGACATTCAAAATAAATGTTTTATGAAAATAAAGTGTTGTGTATGCTTCTTGAAAAACCTACCAATATATAAGTCACCTTTTCACACAGTGGATATATATATTCCTAATTTTGCCTAATATTTGAAGAATGAGCATCTCTAAACATTAAATGGTGCAAGGTTACACCAGTAAGATAACATCATGTGCTGTTGTGAGGTTGCATTTCAAAAGCAGATCTCCTTGCTCTAAAACCACAGAAGGGGAATAGGGATGAATCAGGTACAACAAACCTCCTTCTACTGTAGTGTATCTGCAACTGACACTTAGAGGTTTCTCATTAAGTCCATCATTCTTTTATTTTCCTTCAAAAGGGAAACATTTAGAAAGATTTCAGAATTTTACTACCAGTCTTTTAGTCATCTATGAGGTCACTTTTCCGAGTTAATGGAATAAGAAGGAGGAATGCCCCAAGTACTGCAGAAGAAGAATGGATACTGGCACTGTTTCCAGCCTATCTGGGGGCAGAAACTGTCAAACACCTAGATAACATTCTGAAATATTTTCCAATTGTAATCCAATTGAACCCTTGAACTACTTCTCAGAGTCACTTGCCTGTACCATAGGCGTACCAGGAAATCCATAGCTATATCTAGCTGTTTCTTTATACATAGACTGGGAGAAACTTCTCAGATGTAAATGTTTTAATTTTAGAAAGATCTTGTACTCTTCTGTCACTATTTTTCTTCTTTTGCTCAGACTTATTTGAGGTACAAACTCATCAGTTGAAGTACATTTGTTCAAGAGGCTTGACAGTGGAAACTACTGTTTCATAGCTTCAATTTTCCAGCAGCTTTGCCTTTTCTTGAGCACATGCATATTGGAAAAGAAATAGCCTGAGTTACCAACTGCTCAGTAAAGGACAAAGGACATTTCTGTATCTATCAGAGAACTATACAAAAAAGTGAAGAGGAGAAACAGGTTTTTTAGTATTTATTATTTATAACCAGAGCAGCAAAAGGAGAAGGCAGCATTGAGGGTGGCAGGAAAAGAAATGATCTGATTTGTGATGGCCACACAACCTACTTAGAAAAAAATGTATACTGCAATTCGTGTTAAACAAAAGCCTGTTTCTGCCTGATACCTGGGAGAACTTGTCCATGAGCACTTCATTATTAAATAGTGTTCCTATGGTACAGCCAAGTTTAGAAAGGTTTTATTTAACATGCCATTACAGCAATTAGCCCCAGGGAAAGTTCAGCTTGCATACTCAGCTTTAAAATATGCCTTAAATTTATATTTATCAACCGAGTTCCATCCTCCCCTCCCCGCAGTTATAAACTTTCCCTTTCCTCCTCATCTCATAGCTGCCACAAAGCTTCCAACCCAATCCCTTTTATCAGCACCCAGTCTGTCAGAACCCCAACCCACCTTCCTTTGCAGTGCACCAGCGCAGTACCAGCCCTCAGGAAGATTGGCCTGTCAGGTCCCACGTTTCAACGTGTCACATCACCACCGCAGGAGTAAGTTGGTGATTCTGTCATGGTTTTATGATTGTTGGTTATTGGTATTCCACATCATAACATCATGTAGTGCACTGGGAGTTAAAGTTTTTAACTATTTTTTGGGGTCCCCTGTTTCCCTTTTCCAGAGGCGCGGATTTGCGAAACCTCTCTGCCCCACTAGTCACGGAACAGGGATGAACCAGCCCGTAAACTGTTGATTCTTCTGCAAGACAGGGTGTTTAAGAGACAGAAAGGAGGTTGAGGATGTTGTAATTCAGTTTCTAGCTCTGCTGTGTCTTGAAGGAAGTCATTTAGTCATTACTGTATCTCAGTTCTACAAGTCTGCATGAGGATTTTATTAGGATATTATTAGCTTTTCTCCATCTTGTTTATTTGGTTCATAGTAGATGAGCTATCACTTGCAATGTTTATTTACAGGATTTAATACACCTAGGGTCCAGCCTATCCTTAGGTGTCCAGAAACAACTGTTCCTCACAAAGCTCTCTGATCTCCGTGGCTTTGATCAGGTCCTTGTGACAAAGTAGGATTGACACACAGTGCAGCAGAGGAAATGAGCTCTAGTGACTGAAAAATTCTGGTTTTAAGTTTGCCAGGTTATCTATCTTCTTAAAATACACAAATAAATGATTTAACATTCTTCAGGTTTTGACTGCGTGTCAGAAGAATAAGGAAACAAACATTCCGTGTTCACACAAATGCTGGTGCGGCACTGCTGTTGTGCACTGATCACGAGCAAAGTGCTGGAGAAGATGTACCTCAAGATGCTCACCTCCTGAATCCAAAAAATAGTTTCTATTGTCCATACCATTGCTTTTCTTTTCCTACTGTCCATTGCAGGAACCAGAAATATGGTTGTCTGAGCATTTCTAAAGCTACTGTTTTTTAACTCTGCAACTGAAATTAGGTCCTTTTAACAATATTTTTTTTGTATGCATTTTATAGTCAGAATGAATTGCGAGTGTTGTAAAACAAAAATATTTCAGAGCCTCTGCTTGCTGTACATATGAACAGTGAGAGGCTTGAGGAATGCCATTGCCTGAGCTTTTAAGGGTAATATTGCTTTGAATTTTGCAATACACATGAAAAATTAACCTTTTTTTCTGTGTGCATACTTCTTTTGCGCACCATGCTGAACATACATTCGCTATACTCTAGTTCAGTACAAATCACGGAAAAGTCACTCTACATTGATATCAGTGAAACCTTTCTCTCAGGTAGCAACAGGATTAGCCAAATTCTGAGTTGCTGGAGGCAGAAAAAAAACCTATATATATATATATAGTTTTATTTTCTACCACTTGCACTATCTAGCATAAAACCGAAGCCAACCGCAATAATACTTCCAGCAAATGACTCAATCTACAAAACCATCATTCCCTGATAGTTTCAACCATTGGATTTTTTTTTTAATTTATTGGTTAACCAGCATTTTGATCCACCTGCCATAATAGTCTCCATAAATTAAAATCTGAATATTTCCTAATTCATTTTCCCAGCGTTATTTCATTAGCATTATATCTCAGCTGTTCAGGATGAATGGCTGCAGCTAGAAAAAGAAAGAGGAATTTCAAGGGCTTCATGAACACTACCCAACACACAGCTGCAGTTTAAGATTAACTGATATCAGCTTGACCTCCTGTCTGCCTAAAGGAAAATGATCAGATTGTATATGGTAAAGTTTATGAGATGTTGTTTCTACTGTGCTGTATGCAGGTCTTTAATTTCTTGTAATTTATGTTGAGAAGGCTCCCTTAGGCACACTGCTTTGTCCCAAAAGCAATAGAGAGTCAAACTTCAAGCCTATGATCTCTTTTTCTAACATACCTTTTAGAATGAAAGGAATGTGAGAGAGTACAGTGCAAGTGTGGTGAATAGACTTCATGGGGCATAGACTTAATGGGGCAGTCATGAATAAAACTGAAATGGGTTATGTAAGAGAAAAGATATGCAGCTGCTCAAAACTACTTCCCCAGTTGCACAGAGTTTAGTAGAACACAATTTCATTTTATCATTTTTAATTGTATTAATCTCTATTTAAGAAAAATTCTGATATGCAATGTAGTTTGGAAGAAACAAAAATTCTACTCCCTGATCATAAAACTTAAGGGTCTATGTCACATTTGAAACTTGCTTTAACAAATTTAATGAGAAATACAAAGTTATGCTAGAAAAATAAATGAACACAAGCTTTTGAACTCAAACTAGCTTTGATCAAGAGCAAACTTCTATAAAATTTTAGGAAACCAGTCATATATTTTAGTGGTAAGAACTGTCTGGTTATAAAGAAAAATAATCACATCTGCTTTTCCCTCACTGAAGTCTTGAAAATAATAGGGAATTGGCATAGTGGCTGTGAGCATTTCATAGTTCCTAAAGAAGGAAGTATTTCTCATTGATTTCTAGTGACCCCCTGTGGTAAGCCAAACTCAATTGCTGAAGGCTATGGCATCTGGGTGATGTCCATCATAGCCTGGAAAAGTCTTAGGAGTTGAGTCTGACCATCTCAATGAGTGTGACACCTTAGGTTCTCCAGAGCCCAGGAGATGATCAGAGTTCAAAAGGTGCTCTTTGTGAGAAGATACCAGACTGAGCCCTACGTACTATAAAAGGATATAATTCTATCAGACATGCTGTAGTGACAGCCTAATGCACAGGCAGAAATTAAAAACATTTACTCCAGTCACACACACACACACAAATTATAGGATGAAATTAGAGTCTAATCTATCTACTTTTTATTTTGCATTAATGTGGAATATAATTGTCCATATAAAGGTCTTTCCAAGCTAATTTCAGCAGTGAGGTGAACATTAATTCAAAGGAGGGAGCTGCCAGCATGCTGGGTAATTTAGCTTAGAATTCAGCCTGAAAGAGAGAAGACAAGCTATATGAATGTCTTCAGGTAGTTCAACTTCTAGATTTTCTAAAATACACATTAAGTCCATCTGTAAGACCAGAAGTTTAAAGAAAGTTCTACTGGAAAAAGGATTTATTAGAATTTACGCTCACTCTCAAGTACTTACAAATGCTTCATAAATTGCATATTCACTACACAAACATTCCTTCAATTGGGAACAAGCCAAGATTCTCACTAGTTCCATTTGTCCTAGAAATAAAGCCACTTGCAGAAGAAAAATGAGCTAATGGAAATATTAAAGAGTGTAAAGCAAATTTTTTACATAGAAAAGGTACATCTGGATCTCATATAATTCATATACCTAGAAACTTTACGGTACAGATTTTCTCAGGTGTCAAAACACAAAATGAATAGCTGAAAGGTAGTTATTGTTTATTGATGAGGGTAAAAACCCCTATAAGATGTTCTAAATCTTATGTCATGTTTCCCTAGTGTTTGCAAAATAAGAAGGCTGCTTCCTTATCTGACATGCCTTCATTACAGTTGGTGGTTAGTTACATTAGTTGGGAATATGTCACAGGTCATTTAACGCATATGGAATCAAGTCCATTGGCTCAGTTAGTATTGTCATTCTTCCCCTTCTTATTAAAAAATGAAAAAAAAAAGTTGGAATTATGAATAAACTTTATGTACGTTGGCTAAGCTGACAATGTACTGTATACATAAGCTCCCTTTTCCATGTGTTTTTACTTGTTTCATGTTCTTCCCCTTAAAATTGCTTTAGTAATGTCCTAGAAAAGTAAGGGGAAAAAAATGCCATTCATATTTTGGGTCTCTAAAAACCAGACTAAAAAGACAGTGAAAAAAAAACCTTACATGAAAAATAAAAATGAGTTATAATATAGGTTTCACAGCGGTTAATGGAGCTTTCAAACTTTGAACAAAATAACTGGGCAGCAAATTTTGCAAAAGCACCTAGGAAAAATATTTATTTAGATCTAAATGAATCTGGCTCTAACCAAATCTCCCTGTTTTTCCATATTAAGGAAAGTACTCTTGAGAAACATCTTTCAGTTTAACTTCTGGACATGGGAATAACAGACACCATAGTTGTGCTTGATGGACCACCCACAATGTGCAGCATGGAACTTCTGATACCAACAGAAATGGGAAAGCTATGTAAACGAATGGACTCTTCTCCCTTGGTTGTAGAAGTAATATGATTACAAGTCTGAGAAAATCATCCTGAAAAAAGTTTAATCGATCTTGGGATGCTGCCCTGAAAAATTCCATTTTGCCTTTTCCGATTTGAAAGAAGTTTTACCGGAAAATTTCCAACAGTTCCACTCACTGAGTAAAGCAAGCATTCTAAAGGTATGTGAGCTATAAGCCTGGAATCTAGTTTTTTCCCATTTAAGCTAGTTTTCAAAAACAGTCACTAAATATATTTATTGAAATCATAAGATTTATGGTTATGATATGTTTTCATAAGTTTATATTCAAAATATCATTCTAAAACAAAATTCATCATCCTCTTTTCCCCTTTGTGTATTTCATCATCAGTGCCACTTTAAAATGCTTCTGGACATTTTTGGGAGGAGTGAGTTTTCATAACAGTTTAGATATCTGAACAGATGTAGAATTAGCCAATGTTGCAAACTAAAACAAGTTATATACTGCAGACACACTTGTCACAAAATTCAAATATGATATTTATCACCTTTTAAATGGGAACACAACCATCAACTTCAGCTCAATGTAGGATAATGTAATGTTTGCAGCTGAAGAATAGCTAATTATACTTACAGAGGTGCTTGCATTTAATGGCCACATTTTCCAGTCTCATGGTACAACAGCAAGAAAAAATCTTTCTTTCTCTCACATATGCTAATTTATAACAACAATTATTATGATTTTTATATCTATACAATGCTGCCTACAAAATATTTAATACCTGAGCAGCTGGTGCAACGTAGCTGATGCTTACTAAATGAATAAATATTTTGTCTTCTGTTTCCCCCGTGTACTTGCATCCATCTGTTGTCTTGTGTCATTTTTGATTGAGGCCTAGAGGCATAATCACAAAACAAATAATGTCAATTTTGTTTTCATTTCTGGGGGAGCCAAGAACCCTACTTCCAGGCTGCGAGCACTTTGGTCCTTGATGCTGCAAAGAGATGCTTTTAGCTTAGACACAATAAAATGCCAAGCATTAGGGTGTGCAAAAGTTAGCACGAGAAGTTTAAATTAGTATTCATTACAGGACAAATAGTTTCATCAAGTGTGCACTCTGAGTGAAAGCAGATTTACTAAGCTGGGAAGGGAAATGTTAGTTCCCCATAATGAGTACTGTAATTGAAGCGTGTTCTCCAGGTCAAACAACAGGCGAGCATCTGTTTCATGTCCCAGACAGCACGTCCTTGCTGTGCCTGCAACCTGCCCTCTCTGAGAAAGTAGCTCTCAACTCATGCAGAGACCACCAGGGCCATGTTGTACATGTGCTTAGCCCTCAGTTGTGCTGCACTGGCTGCACCTCCTTGATACTGCTGTACAGTCACTATGCAGAGCTCCAATACAGGGCCACGCACCTGCCTTTTCTAAGTCCTTTAAGAACAGAGGGAAATAGTTTTCACCTGCAAAGCTATTCCAGGCAGCTGTTTTCGGGATGAGGATGGCTGCTCTTGGAGAGATCTTCCTCCTTTTTGTTGACTGCACAGGGAGACTGACTGGCTTCCTCAGTGGATCAATTCTTGTACTTGATACACTAAAACTTTTCAAATGCTTCAAAACCACTGTTGGGTCAGGATCAAGCAGTAAGTTTTGAGGATTTCTCTGCTCAGCTCAGGCATTAAATGAATACCTGGATTTATGTGATGCATTTACACACCCATGCATTCATAGTTATCTCTAAAGGCATTTTATTCTTGTATAACTCCTGAAAGTGCGTTGGTGTGGGCAAACACGGTAGAGTTTTCATATGCAGGAAAATAGTTTCTACAGAACATGTAGTAACAATTCAGCAAATTGAGAGTGAACCTATTGAAATCTGACTTGTCTGAAAGCAATCACTCCTCTTTCATTTGAGATAGAGAGAAATGGAGTTGCAGAAAGAGTAAGACTGAAAAGGACCAAGAAGTGTACCTGGTGATTACAGATACACAGGAGACTGTACTCCAGTGTGTTTGGATAGAACACTTGAAAGATCCAGCAATGGCCTTCTATTTGGGCAATGTTTTCTAAATCTTGGTCTCGGTCACCTTACTTATGTGACCTATCCTTTGACTATGTGATTATGAAGAATAACTCAGGAAAAAGTGAGAGGGATTTTGTCCCAAATGGGAATATTCTAAGATAGGTCTGTTCCCAATCTCATAGGCTGTAAGTTCAAGTTTCTCAAGAAACATCTTGGAGTTGTCTGTATGCTGAACAAACAGCTTCAGGGACAAGGAGTGGCACTCCGAGCTGAGTGAAGTAAATTGTCCCTGACACCTCTGTCAGGACAAGTTTTTCTCAATAGAAAGACATGATCACTTTCTCTAGCAATCACATATGAAATCATTCAGCATGGTCATATTTGACAACTAAATCAAATACAGCTATATTCAAGAATTTCAGTTAAGTAACTCAGTATCATAGAATTTTTTTGACATACAATTGGAGCTAATGACCCATTTTTCATTTTCTTCAATCCCAAATAAGAAATATTATACATTAATTACTATCTGTTCAAGAGCGTACCTCTGAACTTTGAAGGCCACTCTTCCTGGACAATAGAAAAAGAAGAAAAGGGAATTTTCTCATATATTCAGAAGATTTACTCTGTTTTGTAAGATTACAGGCATGAATACAATCCTTGCCCTCAGAAATGGCTGCATGTCAGATGTATCCAAGTAGTCTAAAGAACAAAAATTAATGGAGAAAGACAGATACAGCCAAGCACAAAAATTATTTGAGAGAAACTGATCAAACATCTATTTGGTAACTTCTATCCTCTTCCTTCCCTTTCCTTCTAACCATAGCAAGAGGTCATGCATTGGGCCTTACCTTTGGCTGATTATTGAGATGGAATTATTTCTGTGAAGAAATCATTTTTTTTCCTAGTTCTGTTTTTATTCAAATAGTTGTGGAGACATTGACTCCTGATCATTTCTTTTCTACTAAATAAAGACTCTTGGAGTTATGGATGCTTTCTATCTCTTTCTCTCTCTCTCATTCTTTTTTTTTTTTTTTTTTTTTTTTTTTTTTTTTTTTTTT
>NW_024962263.1:47350762-47355162 GCF_019238085.1 Lagopus leucura
TTTTTTTTTTTTTTTTTTTTTTTTTTTTTTTTTTTTTTGGTAGCAGTCTAAGTAAATTAATAAATAAATGCTTGATTAGCCAATGTAGTAGAGGTACTCCTCTGAGCTCCTCTTGCATCACACAAGTGAGCCAAAGCCTGGTGGTGAGGTCAGACCCAGACCCAGATCCCTGAGATTATTATTACTGCTTCAATAGCTTCTACCCCAATTAGGATCGGAGCTCCAGTGTTCTAGGCACAGCATATTACACAGTAAGAGATACTTGCTGTCCCCCAGAGCCTTCAGGCTGATAGGAATAACAAATGAAGCCAAAGGCTGTTCTGCTATTCATTGGGGAAGCAGACTGAGTGATTGTGCTCTGTGGATTTTGTGTGAGAAGTGTCTTCGACTGCCAGCATTGCCAGCCTTTGTCTGATCCCCAGAGCATGACTAAGAAAAGGGGAAAAAAGGTAGAAAGATGAAGATAAAGTCAGTTACAAAGTTGTATACTTGATAGAAAGCTACATGGGGAGTAAAAACAAAATTACAAAATGACAGGACACAAATGCAGTGGGAGTTGGGAAAAGATGAAAGAAGGAAGGAAATTGGATAACAATAGTGATCAGAAAGAATAAAAGCAAAGGCAAATAATGACAAGCAAGCAAGAAAGAGGATTAGAGTTGAATGATGAAAGCTATGGAAATAAGGACGGTAGCTGCTATCAGAATTACAGGAAGTTATTTTATTTAAGATGTCATTGTTAGGAGTCTGAAAATATATTTTTTAAACATAGACAATCCTGAAATGAGGAAGATTTCAAGACAAAAGAGACTTAGGGGAAATGTACAAAAGCTACAGAGAATATGTATACATGGCACTAGCTGCTTCTGGAGTTAGTTCAGAATTGCCTGGGTCAGTGTAAAAGAAACAGTACAGCTTAGCACGAACTTTCACATAGCCTAACCAGTCCTGTTAAAAAAGTAAGGAATTATAAAGTGCCATTTGAAAATACTCTTAGATGTTTTTGAAAATTTCATCTGAGCACAATCCACTGTCATGATTTGCTGCTTTCTTTTCAATTATTTAACAATGTCAATTTCTGTGCAGAAAAAAAAACCAAACAAAAAAGCTTGTCAGGAATATCAGCAAACTTCCTTATGAATAGTTGATGCTTGTTGAATAGCATCGTTTCTGGAGTTTGTTTTAGAGGGACTATTTTGGCTGACTCTTGGGATTCCAAGCCTGAATGCATGCTATGGCCAACTGGTATCAAGCCTTTAGCCTGAAACACTGCTGTATCTCTTTCTCTTGATTCTGTATGTCTGACCCATACCCTAAATAGACATCCAAGATGCTCTTGACAATATGCTATACTTAGATTATATAGCACTGAATGTGTTATTTAGGGAGCAGGTACCTGAAAGGCCATTTGTCATATAGCTAGAGTGAGGGTAGAGAGGAGAGAGAAAGACTAATATGCTACCAGGTTGCCTGCTTGACAGGAGAAGAAGAGCCGTGGGAGTCAGGATGTAGATAGCATGCTGGCTAGGCACAGAGTCTCCCATGGTCGAGTGATTTCCAGAATTCTATGTTTGCAAGGAGAGATTTTGGAGCAACTCGAGCTGTTGTGACTACAGAACTGATATGAGTTTTGCACACCCAGGTTCTGTGGCAACTAAAGAGACTTGCCAAATTCACCACTAGGAAAAATTAAAGAAGTATGAATCACAGCTGATGTACAGGCTATTTAGTTTCAAGAAGTCTCACCAAACACCAAATGTTAATGTTATATCCCACTTCTGAGTTCAGTAAAAAAATACATTTCTCTCATTCCTTGTAATAGTGCCTTGCTTTCCCTAGAGAATAATATTCTTTTGTTTAATAGCAGTACATATGTGCTGCTAATAGCTAGAGTACTGTTAATAGCTAGAGTTTGTAAAGCTTGTAACACCTAAGTTCCTAAGTAGTATTGGTGTACCACAGTACCTTGTAGCAAAGGTGGTCAAACAAGCTTAGTTTCTCAGAGAATTATATTTCATAGGCTTCCTTGTCATTCAGGCTATTCAATTTAGGATAAAGCTCAAATTTTTAAGGCTTTACTTGTCCAAAAGTGATGCTAGGGTTTTGGTAAATCAAGGGTCCTATGGTGCAGGACAGCCATACATCTGGGAACCTGGGAATACTGCTGGAGGGCAAGATGGACATGAGCCGTATCCTGGGCTGCATCAAAAGAAGCTTGGCCAGCAGGTCAAGGGAGGTGCTCCTGCCCCTCTGCTCTGCACTGGTGAGATCTCACCTGGAGTACTGTATCCAGATGTGGAGCTCTCAGTACAGGATAGACACAGACCTGTTGGAGTGTGTCCGGAGGAAGGCCACAAAAATGATGCAAGGGATGGAACACTTCTCCTGTGAGGACAGGCTGAGAGAGCTGGGGCTGTTCAGCCTTGAGAGAGGAAGGCTCCAGGAAGACCTGAGAGCAGCCTTTCAGTATCTAAAGAGAGACTGTAAGAAGGAAGGGAACAGTCTCTTTAGAAGGGTCTGTTGTGATAGGACAGTGGGAAATGGTTTCAGTCTAGAAGACGGGAGATTTAGATTGGATATAAGGAAGAAGATTTTTACAATAAGTGTGTTAAGGCACTGGAAAACACTGCCCAGAAAGGTGGTGGATCCCCATCCTGGAGACAAGGTCAGACTGGACAGGGCTCTGGGCAACCTGATGTAGCTGTATGTGTCCCTGTTCACTGCAGGGAAGTTGGACTAGACAGTCTTTAAATGACGACTCTATGATTTTATGATTCTTTGACTAAAATGACACAGTAGCAGAGATAATATCTGCAGACTTTTCTCAGCCAAAACTCTTGCCTAGATCAACTCACAGAATTAGAGATATCTGGCTGGAAAGAGATCCATAAACAGCAACTATCAGAGCTGTATGGAAAAAGATAATTCCAGCTTGGGGAGGATTTCAATATTTGATGAGCACTTTCATGCCCATTTAAAATGAAAGCTCAAAATGTCAACGTTTTGCTTAGCCAGACTCCAAGCTCAGTTCAAAATCCTGGGCAAGATGCAAACTGCTCCTGAAGCACCAAAAATTCTGAAATAGAAACCCTGATGACTAATTAATCTTTCATGTGAAAGGCTTTTCTACCAGGAAGGAGAAGGTTTCTGAGGGCAGGCTGTTTGAAGCACAGAGCAGGCAGCCTGGCATACACAACCAGAGGCCAGCAGTGAAAACTCTGCTCTAACAAGAGTTTCTTCCAGTGAACCCCAAGCCTCCTTCCAGTATGACCCTATCTCTGATGAAAGATGCTTCTGTAAGCCATCAGTATTCAGAAGGAACCATCTAGAAACTGTGTTCCTTTCCATTCAGAATCCAAGGCAGTTACGGAGAGTGCCATGTTTCATCAGCATAAATAATTAACTGCAGAAGGACATGTAATATTCATAGCTGAAAATCATTAAACAAAATAAGCTGGGAAAAAAAAATATCTTGAACGTGAAGCAATATTAATCATTTAGCCACAGATTCAGCTTAGAGCTTCTCTTTTGTTTAATTTAATTATTATTTCTTTAAATCTATTCACGGGCAGATGTTGCTCTGCAAACCCACACAACTAATTCCCACATGCATGGCAGCCAGCCTGAGGTTTAGCCTCTTACAGTATTAATTAACATCATGAGGCACTGTTAATGTTAGTGGACAAAATCAAAGTGAAGAATTTGTACTGCTTGCTGAAATGGGGATAAAAATGGGTCAAAAGAGCAATGCATTTCAAGCATTGTCTTCGTGGCTGTATCATACATTCTCAGGTTTGTTCATTTATGCGAGATGACAAAAAAAAGCTTTTCTCTCCAAGCATGCACAATGGGAGCCCCTGAGAGCTGAGGTTTTAAAAAGCAGAAAGGACCCCAGCAGCTCCTTTGGGATTTCCAAGCAGGAAGACAAGAAAGTGTTTCCATGTAGGAGCCAGAATCTTCTCAGCAAGCAGTAACACCCAGAGTTACACCACTGCTCTCACTGAAGAGGTGATGTCAGGGCAAACCTTACAAGCTGGCATTGTTCAGCTCATGGCCTGGAGAGCCATCACACACAAATTAGCAGTGTCACATCTCACTAAAGGTCTCATTGTCCTCGTGCCTTTCTGACATCCCTTCTCTCTTTCCCTTCTTCTGGCCAGAAAACAGGCTCTGCCTGAAACTAGCTTCTGTGAAATGGCTACTGTTTTGACAGTTGGGAAGATAATGTAAAAAATAAGAGGGAAAAGTGCAGAGACAGAGTGGTCGGAAATATCTCTGCTGGCAGCTGAAGGTGGGAATATTTGATTCTCTGGGGGTCTGTGGCCTGCTATGTGTCAGGAAGCTACACAGGATCTGAGCTTAAATGACAAAATGTTCCTTTTTTCTCTTGTCTTTTTTTT
>NW_024962263.1:47355262-47403336 GCF_019238085.1 Lagopus leucura
CTGTATGCCTGAGTTGTAAAGCATTACCTACTTGAAGTGATAGACATTATTCTCTTAAACACGACTGAATGCTGCAGCCCTTTTAAGTACAGACATCCAGGGCCTGTAAGCTGTACTTGTAACAGAGTACTTCATGCACAGAGTTTGGACCTGCAGACAGATTTTGAGCCTTGCAGAAGCCTCCTCACAATACACATAAAATAAAGTTGTTCTCCTGGGGTAGATGGTTGTTACCCTGGGCCTTGAATGTGGCCAAACATCTGTCAAACATATAACTTAGTGCATCTTAAGGTACCTTTTCTTTTATCAAATGTATGCTTTGGAAAGCAGGTGTAAAATCTGCACAGAGAGGAATCTTCATTCACTCTCACTTCACAGTTACTTTTAATGTTTGTTTATTAGACACTTCAAAAGGCTGGAGGGGACTGCACCAAAGTACCACAAGGGCTTATGCATTTACAGGTCATATACAGTTCTTTCACGAAAGGTGCAATCATACAAAACTCCTACAGTTTTTTTTTTTTTTTTTTTTTTTTTTTTCAGCAAACTGTGACAGTAAAGTGAGAGATCTTTTCTCATTAGCTAGCCAAACAGACCAAATGTTGAATATTTTATGCTTCCATAAGGGAGTTACAGACACATATATGTTTTTCTGTTTCATCTGCAAGGTTATTCAGTCTTTAGAAACAAACAAGAAAATTTTAATTTTCCCCAGGTGCTTAACTGCACTGTGCTGGGACAGTCTGAATTGCACGGAAAAGGATTTCTGTTCGGTTTTCAATGAAAATCATAACACAACTTCAATGATGCAAAGGTCATCAGTGTCTCCATGGCAATTCTTGAATATGTAAGCAGGTAATCAATTAAAGCTTTCTGTGAAATAATTTTAATTGCATCATTTTATTTTCCTGTTTATCCATTCCTTTGTCTGGCTCTCCATGCTGGGCTGCGCACACCCAAGCTGTGAGGTCTCTAAGGTACAGTGCCTAGTGTGATGCACACTTAACAGCATTCTTAGCACTCACTTAGGATAAATAGGTCATCTAGCATGCTGTGTGCATGCCAAGATGGTGAACGCTGAAACCGCTGGGTTGGTTTACTGCCAAAGTAGGATTTTAGGACAGTATTCCTACTAGTAAGTGATATAAGTAAGAAATGTAATGTAAAATGTAAGGAAAAGAAAATAAACAACAAATTTTCCTTTCTGGGAAAGAAGGCAGTAAGGGGAACAGAGCAGAACTCTGGGTGGCAGTGTATATTGTAGGCACAGAACAAACAACCAAAATAGATGCATCAAACCTATGTGTGCTACGAACTGATCAATTAATCTGGCAGGAACCAGAGCTCTCTATTTCTAGTGTCAAGATCTGAGGGCATAATTACATGAGCCTCAGCACTTGTAAGGATGTTTAACACAGTCATGAATTTATTAGAAAACAAGGGAAACACATTTGCATACTCAGTTCATATTTCTAGAGGAAGAAATCTATGCACTATGCCAAAATAAGAATTTAAATGATCTAATAAAAATTGTGAAATGTTATGAATGATTTAGTAATATCATCAGCATTAGCACAGATGGCTCACCATGTTGGTGTACCACTCTGTCTGCATAATGGGGATGACTGAGAAATGCCACACATCTCTATTACACAGTATTACTATGGGTGCCAGCACAGTGTACTACTGAAGAAGTTCCAGTGCCAGAGTATGAAAGTTATCAGTTAGATTTCAGCTGCAGAAAAAAAAGAAAAAAAAAACCTTGTTGATTTATAACAACTGTGTTGTTCAGGAGAGAACAGAAATTAACTTTGGTCTTCTCTGGGAGACATATACTCTACAAAAGTGAACAAAGTAGATTTTCCTATGGAACATTATTGCTAAAAACCTTTCTTCCGGAGAAAAGGGGGATAATTATCAACAAATTCCTCTGAAGCTGCTTGGTTACACAATATAGACAAACTCCAGAAAATTAATAGTGTTTGAGTGCATTGTTATCTTCAGTATGACCTAAGTTGCCATTGAAGGAAACAGGTTTTTCAAATGATGACTAGACATTCACTGAAATTTCTGAGATTTGCAATTGCTAGTAATTGACAAGATGATAAAGAATGCGTGTTTAAGAGAGAAAGCAAAAAAAATGCTATATTTAGATCGCTAGCTTGATTAAACATGCAGTCTTACAAAGTATCATGACTTGTGGTTTGGAGAATAGGTTGGAGAAGCAGGGATGGGGATTGATCACAGATGCAAATACATGAAGGCTTCTTGAGCCAAGCCTGCCACCAAAACAAATGTACATTAAACTGTGCTTAAAATCTTATTAATAGAAGGGTCATGGGAGTCATTTGAGACCCACTATTTTCTTACACAAACAGTGGTAGCAAAGATTTGGCTTTCTGAGATAGGATAGAGCAAAAAGCATGTACTTTTTAGAATATTTAAATATATCATTCATGTTTGGCATTTGGCAAAGATCAGAAAATTTTTACACAAAACCTGGGAGTAGGCAAATGTCCTTCCCATTTCAGCCTGCATTCCAGATTGTCTAAACAAGCAGAAAATTATTCTTATTTTAATATTTTATTCAACACTGCCTCTTCTGGTTTCATTAAAACAGGGAATTACCATAAAAAGCAAAAGAAGAAGAAAACTTTGCTTTCCCTTAAGTCCTTGGCAAAACTGTCACTTTTTTTGAGAGGTTTGAGAGATTTTGAGAGGAAAGAGATTGATCTTTTTCTGCAATGCTAATCTAAGTCCTTGCAAAACAGAAGATTTTGAATTTTGCACTAGGACACATCTAGTGCTATCAGGCCTCCTTTGAAAAAGGAGTGCTTCAACTGCTGTTATTCTGAGCAATGGCACTTAAACAGGTTTGCTTCTAATACTTTTGCATGTCTCAAGGCTGAAATAGAGTGGATCTTGGTTAAACACTCTTCAGGGCACCAGGGTTAGCTTGCATATGGCAGCCATCACTTTCATCTCCCACTCACAGAGCGCCTGCTTTGTTGACTTTCAGTAGAATGAGTGATCCCGACACTTCACCAAAGAGAGTGCATGGTGAACCCCAGAGCAGAGAACCACAGGGAACATCTGCTTTCTGTAAGAGTTTCTCTCTACCAGAAAGTGTGGCTAGAAAAATCTTAGTATGACAGGAGAAAGCACTTCCATCTCAAAAGCACTCTTGCTTAGTAGGAGCTTAGGGAAGCTTTGACAAGTACAGGTAAGACACAGTATTGTGCATTAATTCACAATTGTTAGCTAGTTAACTGTTCTGATATAGTTTAAAGCTGGTGCTTGACCTAATTTAAAGGCAGCTGTTGTCTTGTAGCACATGGGAGCCTTGGAAGTCAGCTTTTATCTTGGTGCCATGGATTGTGGTTTATGTGTTGTCTCTTCCTGACAAATGTAAAAAGCAGGTACAGAGAAGCGAAGAACTCTCCATGAAGTCTAAAGATCCGTTATTTATCAGTGTTGATAAGTGCCCTTACAGTATATTTGCTGTGCTGTCATGGAAACAGCCATTCAGCAGCCAATTAAGTGCAAATCGAAGTGATGTTGAATAAGCAGGATAAGCATATGTTAGAAATGAATTCCTTACCTGTTCCACCTTAAAGTCCCCCAGATATTTTTAATTCTTAAGAATCTTATTTGTCATCATCTTTTTGGATAAATACAGAAGCTATGTAATAGATTCAACAAACCAAGAAAGAGCTTTGTGAAGTCTGTGCCTTCATACAACCTGCACGCAGCAGACTGTGAGTGACTTTGCAAGTGTAGTTAATATAATTACTTCATTTTTTTTTTTTTGCTTTGATTGTTTCCCAGCCCTCACATACAAGCAGTAGATTACACCTAGGGATGGGTGCTAGCTCTTTTTCATATGACAAAATGTCAGAATAGAGCATACATTACGCCATCCCTGTCCTACACTCTGCTCCAAAATTTCAGGAGACTGCTACAGCTTTCTCTGATAATTATGGTCAAGAATATGGCTGATGAGAGTAATTATTTATAGCAAGCATAAAAACATTGCTAGTTAGAACTCAATAGGTGTCGTCATCACTTTAACAAAATCTTGTGAGTGTGATACCAATTTGGAGGTGTCATACTGCTGCTTGAATTGTAGAAAACTGCTGTTTTTTCACAGGTACCAAGAAAATGATCAGAGTAACAGCAGTAATCAAAATGAAGGAACCCTACATAGGGAAATATGATGACTACAGACTTGCCGGCAATTTTTTCCTTCCTATGCCTGTCAATCCAAACAAAGCACATAGTAAACAAGAATCCATTATGGCTGATAGGTACAGACCCAGTGAGAATTTCTATATATTCCATCACTCACCCAGAAGTACCTACCCTTATCCATCAATTTTTTCTGGTAATTAAGAGTCATATAAAAATTAAGACTTTCAAAATATCACTTTGTTCTGTGAGGACTATCTAAGGAAGCATTTTGGTTTTGCTTATGCTGTTGCTGAAATTCAGGGTCCATGACAGCCACCATGACCAAAGGCCTTCACCCATTCAGAACAAGCACAGTTGCTTTAATTATTTATCCATACAGTATGTTAATTCCTGTAGTAGCTTTTTTTCTTCTCTGAGTGAGTAGTATTGATGGAATATAATTAACTTATGCCCTTTTGTTTTCAAGTACTCTTCCACTAAACTTGCCTTAACTCATGATGAACAGTTTCCCAGTGGCAATCTAATATAAAATATAATAATAATAGAACAGCATCACTTTTTTTTCAGGAACAGAATAGTGTAAGTTATGTCCCTGAAACAAAGTTCCCCTCAGCTGGACCTTCGTGAATCACCTTAGTCATTTCCTGTTGTGTCCCATGATCTCAGCAAACGACCTCTGCTGATGCTCCCTGCCTTCAGAAACTTCAGTCATCTGTGTAACTCTTTTATCAAGCAACACAGATGCTGAATTTATTCCAAAAGGTAATTCAAGAAGTCTCTAGTGACTTTATATGACTTTCAAAGCACTGAAGATATTAGGCTCATCTAATCTAAGACACCAGATCTACAGCTCGCTTCTGATTCAAGAATACTTTACAACTCTGGAGCCTTGAGGTAATCTAATCATGTATGGATGTGTGCAAGTCTGTGGGAGCCACAGCAGCCTTAAACTTTGGTCTGGATTCTTTGTAATGAACCAGTCTGTGAGCTTGCCCATTTCACTACCGTTACACTAACTTTTTCACTTAATCTAATTTTATCACCACTTTTTACTTGAATATGGTAAATATCTAAAGAGATAAAAATGTCATACATCTACATTTAGTTCAAGAAAATATTCTATTTCTGGCAAAATTGTGGTATTTTTGTATTAATCATGTCTTGAGATACTTGCAGTGATGATTAGTTATTCATATGCTAACTTCTTTAACTGTTGTTCAAGGTTAAGCATACATCTGTTTTTATACAGTTTATGATCTCACAATCCATTTTATCCTTATTTTTAGAAATAGGAATTTGAATAAACCAAATATTTTTTTGAAAAGCTGCTTAACTGTCAGGGTTACTTGTAGGAGTGTTGAATTCATCAGCTTGCAATGTTGTTGCTGTGCGATATCCAGTGCCCTTGGAATATTCTCATTTCCTTTGAACCTAGGCAGTGTTTCACCAGCTTTGAGCTTGATATGTAAGAATCTTATTTTAGGACTTATTGTAATCCTGCTTTCAGAGAGTGTATTTTCTTCCTTGTTCAAATTAGGCTACAGTGCATCACCTCCCATACCACTCCCACTGCAATTAGTTTAGATAAGCAATATGTGAAATCCGTGATCTGATTGATTCATAGAATCATAGAAGGACCTGGATTGAAAAGGACCACAATGATCATCCAGTTTCAACCCCCTGCTATGTGCAGGGTCGCCAACCACCAGACCAGGCTGCCCAGAGCCACATCCAGCCTGGCCTTGAATGCCTCCAGGGATGGGGCATCCACAGCCTCCTTGGGCAACCTGTTCCAGTGCGTCACCACCCTCTGTGTGAAAAACTTCCTCCTAATATCTAACCTAAACCTTCCCTGTCTCAGTTTAAAACCATTCCCCCTTGTCTTATCACTACCCACCTTCACAAACAGTCGAACCCCCTCCTATTTATACACTCCCTTCAAGTACTGGAAGGAATACACACATCAGTAGCAATTCAGTTCCTTAGCTAGCAAAGAGTAAGTCAAATGGAGCAAACCGAGGACACTGGACACCTCGCTGACCGTTTCGCCCCTCCCCGCATTCACAGGGCTGCAAGATGCCATGCCCGAATTCACTGCCCCTTGCAGCACCACCTCTGAAAATCAAACCCGACGGGTTTCCTGGCGCTTTCATATTCCTTATTTAAAACACTAGGTGTCAGTCGCAGCCTCCTAACGCAGCCTGTTGAAAGCTAGGAGCCCATCAAACTCTGCTCTGCGCGCAGTTGAAGGTATTTGCAAAGGAAGCATAGTGCAAGTCAGCTGCCTGGAATAGGTATCCGCATTGGAAGCAGCAAAACGGGTGGCAGCCAGCTCAAATTTCTGATTTTGTGCTTTCTTATTGGTCTCAGACAGAATGTATGAAGCAGAGAAGAGCCATAAACGGGGATGAAATTTTAGCTCTACTGTAATCAAATCCAAATGCTGACAGAGGTTTTTACAAAAAATGACCTTAATCACAAAACAAGTCTGAATAAATGATCTGGGATATTTTTTTCTACTTGTTGGAGTACCTGTTAACAAGTTATTTGTACTGAGTTTTATATAATACGCTCCAGTGACGTGATACAAGTTCAGCTTCTGCACAGGTTTTTCTCCCTCTCAGCAAGTCTGTGGCTGCTGAGAGCAGCAAGGAGTCTGGCATGAGCAAGGTAAACACAAGCAGTGTTCAATGGGGCACAAGAAGGTACTTTCAGTTTTGATGACAGCCCCTGGAAAGATCTGAGGCATCCTCTTCCTAGCACACCTACTGCCAAACACTGGAAGAGGCACAGAGTGAAATGCAGAATGGCAACAAGCAGCACAGCAGCTGTCCCTCACTGAAAAAGTCAAAGACAGAAGCAAGGCACGTGTGAGAGTCTCTCTAAAAACATTTCCCATTTGTTTATTGCTTTCTTTCTGTGACCAGGAAGTTGGAAATTTGCCCCCAGAATTTGAAAGCATCCAAAAGAGCATACAAATGGCTGAGCTGCAGCCTGATCTGCTGTACAAGAGCTGGGTATCATGGACTGTGCTAATGATGGTCTCATTTAATCCAGTTCCAATTCCCTGCCATGGGCAGGGCTGCTACCAAGCAGCTCAGCTGCCCAGGGCCCCATCCAACCTGGCCTTGAGCACCTCCAAGAATGGGGCACCAAAGCTTCTCTGGGCAGCTGTGCCAGCTCCTCACTGCCCCCTGAGTAAACAATTACCACCTAACATCTAACCTAAATCTCCATCCAGGGTCCACCTTCACAATTTACACCTACCCTGGCAGAAGGCTCTCAGGCTCCTTTCCATCCAGTGGAGGTTTTCTGCTCACTCTAGACAATTCTGGGCATCTGGGGAAGGAAAGAAATAATTTTCACTTTATCTTATAAAGCATCATCCATTCGTTTACCTTAAGAAGCACATAAAGAACCAGCCACATCAAGTCAAATGGCAGTGATTAAAACCCTCAAAAGCTGCTTCATTTCGGAAATAGATACGCTTCAGTCTCCCTTTCCCCCTATCTTCATCTCCCTCCCCACACTTCAAAATGCTGACTAGAACTGTGTTTCATACTGTGCTCTAAAGACCTACCACTGCTGGTCTCAATCTAAATATTTGTTATGCAGGACCAGCAGTCCATCTATGTTGCAGGACTGGAGCTGTCAGTAAAAACATAAAGGCAGAGCCCAGGTCATCTCATTCTGGATAAGCGTGCAATGAAAATGAGTAGAAAACATATGATGCCATTAGAGATAAAGCTATCCAAGGATAAAATCTGCAAGAAATCCTTCATTTCTGAATTGCTCAATCTTCCTTTGTATTTTCTTTATGAATTTTCAATATAAAAAGCAGAGTTGTTTTGCACAGAAATCAACCAAGTAAAATTGTTTGTTTAAAATAAATTACAAATTTATATAGTGGATTATTATATATGATAGGATTTTTACAAATTCAATTTTATACATTTAAATGTGTTCCATATAACAGGCATACTATGCTTTGTTCTTCCTTTAGAACTAGCCAAGCTCTCTAATCAAAGGGAATACGCTCATATTTAAAATTTTGCAAATCTCTTTGTTCCCCCTTCCTAATGTAGAGATTCTCTCTAGCAAATTTTTCAGACTGCCAAGCACTGATATAGGTAACAAAGTGAAACATTTGAAAATCTAATGCAGCTTTCAAGGATGATAATGCTCACGTGTGCATACTTCACAAAACAGTTTGTTTACTTGTCTTGAAGAGCTTATCTGGTCCTCATGGTACTGAGATGCACGCACTCAGCAACATTCACGTCCTTCTGACTTTCACAAGAAAGAGATATTAACCTAAGTTTGAGGAAAGAAAATTCCCATTGAAACCCCAATGGCAAGGAAGTTTTGAAATATGAATATCTTTCCTAATCCCATCGCTCCACATTGCCTTAAATTTGTTTCAATCACTTTCAGAAGTTCTGTTTCAGCAGTGGCAAAATCAGAAGAGTGCTGTCAGCAGTACATTTATATTAACCACAGTAAGCACTTGCTTGTTTTGTCCTAAATATTGCAATTTCTTAAGTCTCAACTGAAGTGTTGATTCACCAGTGGTGCATACTGCATAAAGGTTATGTTACATATAAACTTTATCTACCTCTTTAGAAGTTTAATAAAACAAATTATTAAAAAATTAAGCACGGTTTTATTTTATATATTTCAACATTATCCTTGAAATGGGCTATGTTACATTACTTTTAATCAAATGTTTTAATCAGAATATTTAATTGATTTCTTCAAGACAGAAAGCTGCCCCAAATGTATAATTCATGTCATAACTAATTTAAGTAGGTAAACAAACAGTTGCTATTTTTGTGTCTGACAGCCTCAACTGTGCATTCACTAGCAATAGTACCAATTCAGGACACTTTGAGGAATCCGTGCTAGGTTCTGCTACTTAGGGGATTAAAAAAAGGTGTATGGTTAACTTCCAGGCCTGTTGAGTCATTTATGCAGTATTTTGCATCTTAAAACTATGTGGGCTCTTCGAAAGGTGTTGCAGCTTCTTCTATCCTCATCACCTTCCACACAGCCCCATAAATCTTTTAGCCTCCATGCTTATAAATAGATCAGCTTCTTTGCCCCGCAAACTAGGAGACAAAAGCTTCAAATATTTCATTATCAAAACAACAAAACTTATTGCATCCTTCCTCACAGCCTGGGTTATTAGCACACCCATCTGTGAGGTTCAGCAGCCTGTGTGATTAGCACATCCGTCTGCTTCAAGTCTGTTGATTATCCACAGATCAAAGTCCCACTTGACTATGGCCATTAACACCTTTCAGCGAAAGAATATAATTCAGAATGAGACTGGGAGGTGGGAGGGCTAAGAATCTGTTTGAGACAACTGTTTTCTCAAGGAAAGTCCCGGTGCTTAAATGGTTGGCAAGCAGGTATGGAAGGGTTGCAGTGCTATAGGATCTGGGAGACGATAACTGTGGCTGCTTATTCAGTCTTTCAAGAAGCAGAAGGGAGGGGCTGTCTTTTTACAGTTCTCTTATACTTCATTTCAATATGTTGGGCACAAATAGTATTTTCCTTGGGTGAAATCTCTTGTGCTTTAAAACCATCTTGCTTTTTGAAGCAGGAATGCACCGTAACAGAGCTTTCTTGTTTGACAAACATGACAAAAATTTGCTTTTCTCACAAGATTAAAGTGCTCACATTAGCTGACCCTCCAACTGTTTTAGTTTTAGAATGATTTAATACAAATGATAAAGAATTTCCTGTCATTTCATTCTCCAGGACAGACACAAAATAACATTCATTATGAGAAAGTTAGCTATTCCATTGCTTTTTAAAGTCAGATATATTGATTGTATAATTTTCCATTTGAATCTCTTTGGTAAAGTTCTTTTTACAAAGAGACACTATATCATAAAAAATGTTGACTGAAGTGAATCCAAGCTTGGTATGCAACACAGGGCCCAAGCAAGAAGATAAATCTTTCTGGGTTATCATCTTTTTGTTCTCACATTTCACTGAAATACGTTACCCACTGTGAGAGAGGAAAAGCCTCAGGGGTTCTTGATATTTCTCAACCATGAGTTTCCAGCTACTTGCTGTATTTATGGCTACATTATCAGTCTTCATCAAGATGCAGTAAATACCTTTGCAGAGGTCAGTATCTTGGATTTAGTTCAATTGTTATTTTCAGTGGTGATAGAAACTTGACTTAAATCACTCCTGTCATGTACTCCAGACACTCAACTTGTTCGAGCATCTGCCTCTCCCTTTTCAAACGAAGGACAGATTCCCTGCCTGGAACCACTGAGAGAGAGAAACCCTGCCATGCCATGCTATCCTACCAGCTCTCCTTTGGGGTTTCTTGTTCCCAGCACTCTTCTGATCCTTCAGTGCCCACAGATAATCCAGTAATTTCTGCTTTGTCATCTTCTTGTGGCTTTCAGTGTCTCTGTCTGCAATATTATGCTTCCTTTCTTTCATTTCACCTTTTCTTTTTTTATGACTTCTGCCCCTGAATCTCTTTTATTTTTAGCTTCCTGTTTCTCTACCATCAACCTTTCTATTCCCTTACTTCACTGTGCCCCATTTCCAAAAGGCCTTGGAACAATACAAAGAAATGAATCTCTCTGAAGATCCATTCTCTCCCATGTTTTATATTCAAGTAAAATCTAAGGCTCAGTTTAGCTGGGCTTCAAACACTGAGCACCATAGTATCCAGCCATGCACAATTTCTGTAACATTATGGTTTTCAGATTCTGTATTACTCAGATTCCTGTCATTTTCTTCCGAGTGAAAAGCGATGCTCCTTACAAGGACTTTTCCCTCTTTACACACCTACGCCTTCTACCCACCTACACATTCTTGATTCCTATATTTGACACAGACCTGTAATTAGCCTAATTAAACTAGATAAGTATGTCCCCTTTATAGAAATAAATTACACATTTCTCAGAAAATGGACTGGGCTGAAACGTGACCTCCCTGAGTCATTCTTGCACAGAGCATTGTCATCTGTAAAAATGCACTCACAGTCTGCCTGCCTGAGACACAAATCTTCCTCCCTCTCAATCTCTTAGCTCTTCTTTTCTCAGTCACTTGCAATAGTTTCAAACTCAAAACCAAAGTCCTTGTTAATCTCCACCTAGGAGAAATACATCCATAGCCCCTGTTCCCTCAGGAAACCGATACCCCCTTCACTTTATCATAAGGCCTCACTTTCACTTGATCTTGACTAACATTCTAGCTGTTTCCCATCAGCCTTAGACAGGTTGCCCTATAAATAATGTTTTCAAACTGTACATCCATCTTTCATCTTGCCATTCTCTCCAACATATTTCTAGCACAGTCTAATCCAATGCAGAGAGAATCACATTTCCTCTCTGTCCATATTCCCTCTTCTCCAAGGACCACTGCTCCAGCAAGTGCACAGCTCTACTGGCTCTGCTTGAGCTTTCAGGGTATGGTCTCCTTCTCCCATTTCTTTCAGGAGGTCAATCAGCTCTACTTGACACCTGTTTAAATATCACGCCTGACCCGTAAGTGTAAAAACTGTCAAACTTCTTTCTGTCAACTTTCAGCTTGCAGCCCTCTGCTAGGCATCTTGTTTGAGCTATCAGAATATCATAGAATCATAGAATGGTCTGGGTTCAAAAGGACCTCAAAGATCATCTAATTTCAACCCCCCTGCTATGTGCAGCATTGACAGCCACTAAACCAGACTGCCCAGAGTCACATCCAGTCTTGCTTGAATATCAATTGTCCCAATTGCATTTTGGGGTTCAGTAACAAACACTGGCTTTATTAAGATTTCCTTTTCTATATTCAGTCATGAACTTCACAATCTTACCAACCGTGCAAGCTCAGAAAGTTAGCATTGCCTCTCTCTATGTTTATCTCCTCTCTTTTTTCTGCCTTCTTCAAATTATATTTATTTTTCTTTAACTTCAAACTCCATCCCTTTCCATTCTTCCAACGCCTTAGCTAAACAAAATCTATTAATTGTAAAGGAGGAGTGATATCTTCCTCTGCTGCCTCTTTTGCCACAGAACTTCCATTTGTAAGAATTTTGTACCAATTGCAATTCAAAAGGAATCTCTATGTGCATCTAATATGACCTTTGCTACACCAAACACTTAAAACCGTGCAATATGCCTGTATTCAGAGTGGATTTTTTTAGAAGAAGATCTATATTTAATTTTGAATCTTTCCATTAATATGGAATTCACATGAAAAACATCAGTAAACTGACACACAATAACTGAGAGAGTGTTTTCAAATCCCACTTCCATCGACTAGATCTTGCTGTGCTTTTTGCTGGAGAGCAAAGAGCACTGTGTCCTCAAAAGACAGTTCCTCCATTAGTCTTTCCTTAAAATTAATAATCTGTTGCTACAATTTTGTCATCTGAACTTCCAGTTTCCTATAATACTCCATTTCTGATATATACATGATTCTACATAAATAGAAAAGAGAAATTTGGCACTGTATTCTTTTCTTTCCCCCCTTTCCCATCATGGTTCAGCTGCATATTTTCCTTCCTTATTTATAAAACTGTGTTTTTTCTAGAACGTTCTTGAATATTTCCAGTTAATATTCACATGTTTATGAACTATATGTGAGTCTCAATTTAATTTCATCTTTTTTTTTTAAAGCTGAAAATTCAAATGTTTATATTACCAGTACAAAATTTGTTCTATTTTCCTGTAACAAATGTTAACACGTTAGTAAACACTTTGCTTTGAACTTACCTCCAAACTTGGTCTACTAATGAATCTCTCTTTGTCTGTCAAGATATAGTCTAATACAGAAGTCCCCAGAGCTGGATACAGCACATTTTGATTTAAGAAACTGTCATCTGTAACATTTAAAAATTCCAAGGACATTTTATTACTGGCAGCATGAGACTAGCGGTACAAGATACTCAGATGGAAATTCCCCATGATAGAACAGTGTTTTTTACACATATTATGGACACATATTTAAGTTATTAGTTAACTCTCTTCTCTAGAGCAGTGCCTGTGGCACACTGACCTAAGCTCTTTCTTTTAGGGCGCTGATCCTTAAACATTTATGGGGTTTTGGCTTTCATGTGGCATCATGTATCATCTCCATTCTTATCAAACTCAGGCTCTGGGTAAAATGCCAGTCTCTGAATTTCTACATTTTCCAGCAGCCTTTCCTCAATATTTGTTTCCTTGCTTCTCTTCCCTATTACTTCAAAGACAGACTTTCTCTTATTTAAAGACTATTCTCTGTCCTTTTCTGCCCTATTCCCCTTCTCATTTCTCTTCAATGCTTTATTCATTCGAGTCCCTGCTAGTGCACCAATAAATCCACTTCCAGTATACTGGGTCCATAACACCTTATCACCTCCATTTCTCCTTCCTCAAATCTTTTAGATGTTTCCCCATTCAAATTCCTATTCTCTCCTTCTGTCACTTAGATATTGTCTAATTCTCTCAATTAGACAGTGAATTACTTCTTTTTCTTCCTTTCCAGCTACTTTCTCACCAATAACATTGTTCTTTTCATTTTGGATCTCAGCCACCTTTCTCTTCTTACCTTTATTCCCAAATATCTTGCTCTTTTACAAATCCTGTTAGAAAAAATTAAGTAAAGCCTCTGATCAACACAGGAAACTTGAATAGGAGGGGTTGGAAACAACATAAAAAAAAAAAATGTTTACCTGCAGCTTGGAGACCTCCTGTTTTCTTAGAACTGAGATTTCCTGAGGATCTCAGTTGTACCAAGGTCAACAAAGATGTTCTTCTCACTCTAAGATTTCTCAGAGAAAGTGTTGTTATGAAGTGTTGTCCATCATGTGGGCAAAAAAAGTAACATCATTGGTTTAATCCTTAGTCCTACCTTTGGTTGGCCAGTCAAAAAAACAAGAAATCTGTGCGTATACCACCACTGGGGAGAGGGTATAAAAAAAATCTATGGTTTTTTTTTCCTCCTTTAGGCATTATAGAAAAAGTACGTACCTTGCTTGAAGATTATTTGTGTTAATATGGTTAATAACATGTATGAAAAAATTAAATCTATAGATTGTTTGGTTCAAACACAACAAATGTAAATATCTTCGGTTCCAAAGCATTATTAAAACAGTAGAAAAGTAATAAAGATTTTATCTCCCACAGACTACGAGCATTAATTTGGAAGCGAGTACAAAATACAGACGGTAAGTCCTAGTTTGAGACAGGATAGAAAAACAATCAGAATCTCTTACAGAGTCCCTAGTGACTGAATGTGTGAAATGAATCACTGACAGGTGGAGAGGACAATTCTCCATGCAGTGTTAAGCCTCCTATTCTCTGAATGACAGCCAGTTAGAATAAGAGCCAAAGATAATAAGAGGTGCTTTGCTGCATTAACTTTCTGATCACCGGCCATGCACCTGCAGCAAAAAGAGGTTTGCCCAAAACCTGAACTGGGAGTACATCTTAAATAAGTATATATTATCCTGTACTTGCATTTCTCTTGGAAGTCTTCCAAATGCTGTCACCATTTGTTACAGCCCTGGACAAATTCCCTTCTCCCCAGCATTCACTATACTTGCATACTTGGTGCAGACATGGAATTCATGGGATTTGGTCTCTCTGTTATTCTGTGCAAGGTCCTTGTTCCTCAAATGCAATACTTATTACTTGAGGATACCCTGCCTTACGAGAGCCCTTGGTTCATCTTCCCTGTACTCGAACCTTCTGCGTCCCTGAGACTTCCCATGAGGTACTTCACTGTCCTTCCCAAAAAGATTCACTGATTCAGTTATCTGGAGTACTCTGAAAAAAATGAGTGTGGAGGCATTAAACAAGCAAAGAATGAAACAGTCCATTTCAGGTTCAAATGAAAGAAGATGCATCGAGCTATGGAAATCATTGCCATGGTATAGTCAGCATGCCAAACACAGTGCTGCCATGCCTAGCACTAAATAAAGTCAGGAGGTCAAAAAACTCTTGACCAACAAGCATTAAATGCAAGTATAAAACAGTGGTCAAGGAAGTCTCTGAGCTGCAAATCACTGGAGATTGAGGTAATAAGTATTACTGTATGCTCTAAAATTTTTTTTTTTTTTAGTATCCAGCTCTGTCACACCAGGATAGTGGTATAGATCAGTTTTTGCTCTGACATAGAATGGCTGTGTTCTTATGATATAAAATGGCATGGATTTTGCAAAGAAATATCTGCTTCAAACAGCAGCAGTGTCATAATAAAGATTCAGAAAATGACAGATAAGCCTAAGCAAATCATTGCCTTCATTTCTGCATGGAAACTAAGTGTCTCCTCTGTTGCAGAGGAAGGAAGATTTTAGTTTAAGCTTTCTCCCTTTCTTTCTCTTCTCAAAATGGTAGGTATGAGACTCTTCTTTGTCTATACCTCAGTGTTCTGTGAGAATGAAACCTCCTTGTCCAGCTCCAAATGAATGTCAGCTGCACAAAGTTCTCCAATCTGATCAGCTGCTTTCTATCCAGCTCACCTTGAGGAATGCACGTGAAATCAGGGGGAGGCACCCTTCTCTGGAAGGGATGAGAAAGACTGCTGTGACACGAAGTAGACATAAATTTAGCTGCAAATTTAATTCGTCAGACTGAGATACATATGGTTTAAAGGAATAATGGCACCTAAATAAAGGTAAATACTTGTAAGGAGAAATGCGTAAAATGCTGGATGGACATAATCCAGCCAGCAGCTTAGAGCAGGAAATGAAAGACAAGCATCATAGACTGCAATTGCCAGGCAAAAACATTGAAAGCAGCAGGTATTTTTTTTTCTAGGGGGGAATTAGCTTTCTATACATGCTGCTAAACATTTGAGAAGTTTGGGGTTTCATTTTTCTCTGTCATGAATAATATATAAACATACATATGAAAAATAATTGTATTTCAGAGTCATATAAGACACATAAGATTAATTAAAAAAGAAAATTCACACTGTTCTACAAACATGTTTTGTTACTGAGTTTCTTATCCAGATTTTACAGTACTGTTGCATGTCACACACAAGGCAGTATTTAAAATCACAGCTAACACCTTCAGAAGCTGATAAGCTTGTTTCAGTGCTGTCAGCTAAGTCCCTGTACCTTTATCTGCAGTTTGCGTATGCTGTGAAGTTCAGTGTCTGCTTACCTCATATTCACAGAAATATTTCAACATCTTCTGCAGTTCATCCAAAAAATAATCTCTCAGGATCAGTGCATGTCCTGAGGCAGGATTAAGCCAGTACTCGGTAGGGCACCAGTCGTTCTGGTGCCTGACTGCTTTCATCTTTGTTTATTAAAAAAAAAAACCAACCTTCTCATCTGTAAGTATGTGAAAAATTCTTGTAAATGTGAACCAAATGCCATGCAGTTTTCTCAAACTACTAGAAATTTACAACGTGTTCTCTGAAGTGTATGGCTTTCTCTGTCAACCTCAATGCACTGTTCATTTGAAGACCCACATATTCCAGTTATTTCACTGCTGTTTGATTGTGAAGCAGAGCCATGGTTCACTATTTATGATACAGAGAATAAAAGAACTCTCACAATTCATTTTCCCATCCGGTCTAACTCCTCTATGTGCTGCTGCCGTCCTAGCTGCAGTGTAATTAGTTTGGCTCTCTAGTCCCTGAAGATAGCTTGTGTGGGTGGGTACTCTGCTGCCACCTGCTACTGCTGCTTTATCAGAGAGCTGTTCCTGAAAACTGATGTCCTCTAAAAGCTGGGATGAGATTCCCACTTTTTTTTTTTTTTTTTTTTTAAATGTGTGAACAGAGTGAAGCAAAGGTAAGAGAGCTTCCCATAGTATTACTACAGCGACAAACCATAGCAGAAAAAGAGCACTGAGTAGGGCCATGCCTTCTGTTGGTACATGCTGGTGCTGTTTCATTTACCTTGGCAGAGTCCATTCATTGCATTTGTAGATCTGGCCCATGAAAGGATCTGTAGAATTTTAAAGAACAGTTAGTTATGAATAAGTAAATTTGCTGCCAACTCTTTTCCTTTTGATTTTTTTTCCTAGCGTTCATTCCAAGCATGACCAATGTTTTAAATTTACATTGTATGTCAATTTTTGTTTGTTTGTTTTTCTGTTCAGCAGTGTGTCAGCATGATATTTTTAATGCAAGTCAGTCCCTGCCTGCACTCTGAGCTGCTGCACCTTAACCAGTGATGAATTCCAGGCTGATTAATGCTGCACACAGCAGTGGAACACCCAAATCCTATGGCCATTGACATGACTGCAACATGAATGGAATCTGATGTGCGTGTGTACTGCCCTGAGAAGCAGCAATTTTAATTGGGTAATTACTATTTTTTTAAATTTAGTTCCAATAAAGAGAGTTTCTATATTTGGGCCGAATGTTGTTGAATGTTAATGCTGCCCACGGTGCTTTGGTGTTCTTTCCATAAACTGAACAAAGTGACTGTGCTCTCTTGCCAGCCACAGATTTATTGAGGTATGGATTACACATATTAAACACAGTCATCAGGCCACAAAGGTTCCATCACAATCTGCCTACGAGCTAACATCATTAAGAGGCAGACTTCATATATCTTCATGACTGATATGCTGATCATTCCCACTCCATTGACTAATGAATTGACATATGCAATGTTCTTCAACATTACTGTGCACACCTTTGATTTACAGCACTAAAGTATGGGGCTGTAAGCTCTCAGATGCTGATGAATTCCAGGCAGCACTTGCATCTGGCTGACCAGGATGCTTCTCTCTAAGGAGAGCAGTGTTCACATCCCAAAATTGTACAAAATAAATGTGGTGGGCCTCACTCAGCCTGCAGTTTCACCTCCACAATGCCATCAATGACTGCTTGCCTTCCTGAACCAAATCCCCAGCTGCTGTAAATCAGTGCACACTGATTTACATCGGTTGAGCTATGAGCAGTGTGTCTTAGCCTTTTGGTTTGTCTGCTTTTAAGATACATCTGGGAGCCAACAATGCATACTCATTCCCAGGGTTTGTCAGTGACAGGGAAAAGGGCTCAAGAGAAGGAGAGTTAACTGATTTCTGCCCACAGTGCATGTCAGTCCTGCCACCCTGCAGCTACAGTGTGAAAACAGTGGCTGCTAGCCTGATGCTGCCTCTGTGAGCAGAGGGGAAGAGAGAGGCCTGTGAGAAGATGAGTAGTGAAAGGTGGTTCAGTCCAGAGGCAAAGGTGGTTTAACATGTAGGATTAAGTGGCTGGCTGCAGGCTCGTATTTTGCTTGCAGCCTCGTATTTAAGTTACCCATTACGCAGACTGACTACCTAGTTCTAATGACCAACATGAAATAAAGACAAATGTCAACACTTTGGAAGTTGCCATCACATGGAGCAGCCATCTTCCAGTCTGCTACTAAATCCATGTGATAAAACAAAAGAGCCATTGCAGGTACCATCAATTTTGTGAGCAGGACAGGGCAGGAGCAATTGAATTCATCCTGAATGAAAGACTGAACATGATTTGTAGTGCAAGTCTGTGGTATACTGAGCAAAAATAGCCAGCAAAGACACTTCGAAAATTAAAATTAAATAGGAAATTCTTATTTTATGTGACAAATAAACCATAATTTTAAGAAGTCTGATAACAGATGCAAAACTAAATCATCCGGATCTTCCCACAGGGAGATATATTCTAGTCTCTGACACAACATTTTAATGATGACTGAAATATTGTACTTCTCATAGATTCTGGGATTGTTCGTCTATTTTTAATTTTGAGATGCCTCCTATGGTTACTCAGATTTCATATCAATAAGATGTCATAGATTTTAATCTTTTCAACTGGAGAATTTTGAGACATAGGTGAGTTTATGCCTGCTATTCACAGAAAAAAAAAAACCAAAAACATGCAAAAACAATTAAAACAAAAACCTGAGCAGTCTAATTAGCCTCAGGAAAAGAAAGAATTCTTTTTAGCTCACTTGCTAAGATGGTTACCTCACTTAAAAAAAAAAAAACCCTAGCAGACTTGTCACATGACGATGTATCTAGTCACACTGCAAATAAGGACTGTGAAGTGTGTCACTGAAGACAGAAGGAATGACATCATTCACGCATTTAAGGAAATGTTAATAGTAAGGGCTGTCAGTTCCATGTCCCTTTTGAATGAGCAGATTCCAAAACTATTGAAAATATAGGAAACCAAAGCAGAATGTTCTGATTTTGTGGATAGAATCAAGGTGGTAAAGAGAAACTGGTTGCTGGTATTTGTAGCTGACAAAAGTTGATGCCAGAGAATGACAGCAAATAAAGAGTTATGCCACAATGGAGGTTGTTATACTATTTGCAATCAAAATCAGATCATTTTTCACAGCTGCTAGATATGAATGTAAGCTGCTTCCAGGCATCTTTAATTTATATGACTGCGACTGGAAAAGCAAATAATGTATTTTGATACTCTTTTTAATAGTATTACAGGATAAAATGTGTTACAGGGTGACAATGTCCTTTATACAGTGTTGCAGCACCAGTTGTATAGGGAGTACAAAAGCCTTTCCTTTCAATATGTAGCTCACATTATCCTTCATTGTTAATACACCATACTTATTATGGTAAACTGAGTAATAGAAAGAAGGGATTTAAAAATCTAGGTAAATTAGAAATCAGATTCTTGATTCACAGTGCTGACCGTATTTCTTCGGATAATCTTCATGAAGGTAATTTTTGGAAGCAAGACTGATGCGGGGGATGGAGCTAAATTTCATCATGGACAAGGAACATCTCAGAAACTACCTTGAAAGTTGTGCAGGAATGAAGTAATGAGCCAGTGTTTGTGAGAAGAGGAGAAGAAAGAGAGAAAGATGCAAAGTACTGGGAGGAAGACCTGCTCTATACCTGCAACCAGGTGCAGTGTGGGACCAGCTCCCAGCAGAATGTGGAAAGTGAAAAAGCCCACAGCCACACCAAGCTGGTCTGTTCACCCACTCACCAAAAGGACTGGTTGAATTGCACAAGAAAAACAGCCTGTTATTCTCCTTGCCAGCAGCTGCAATATGATTCTCAGAGGAAAAGCAGCAGCATAGGGAAGACTTGCAGACCATCCACAGTAGGATGTCATTCCTGGAGGAAAATGCCAAGTGCTTCTTTTCACAGCAGGAGCCTGGATCTGTTCCTATACAGAGTAGATCCGCTTAGAAAAAAAGGACCAGCAAGCATTGTGGGGAATAGATCCCTAAAGAGTAGAAGAACACAACAAGCAGATATTTTACTGAAGAAATCTTTTCATTTAAATAAGTTCCCACAAGACGTCACTCTTTATCTCCTTTGCCAATGTTCTTACTTGGCCCCTGGGAATCTTACTGTGTTGGCTTCCAGAAACTCTCATGTATCCAAGATGTTGTGAAACACTACATGAATTTTTGTTGAAAACCCCTTTGCTGAATGCCATTTACCCATCTTGAATTTCCCCATTTCCTGTTGTTCGTCTTGCCCTGATGAAGTTCTACTCCAAAAAAAACATTCTATTCTCTTCCACTCTGCATCATATCTGCTTTCTCCTTCACTGCTCTCCTCCCTCAAAGCATTGCAGTAAGGAAGAATGAAAAAGTTGTTAACATTACCAACCTGATGTTCTAGTTTGGAGCAGAAAGTGAACAAACCCAACATTGCTCAAACTGCATTAGCACAATGGCTTTTCCCTTCGCTAGAAGGCATATAAACTCCTTCACAGACCAAAAGTCTCCCCACGGGAGTGTGTGAAATACACAGGTAGCAAAAGAAACCCCACATAAAGAATTAAAAAGTTGTGCTTAAGTTGCTTGTTCTTATCATGAAATAGAGATTGGATTTCTTTGTATAAGCAAACTTACAGAAATAATCTGTTGTTCAGTAGTCTATCAACTGAAACACAGCACAGATTTGTAATCTCTTTAAGTTTTTTGTGAAGCATGCAGGGTGTACTGAAAATATAAATCTCTGTGTTCAAATACACCAGACTGGCCCTTCCATGTGTGTCTCAACAAACATTATATGCAACTCTCTTTGGATCTGTCACAACATGAAGTACACTCTGTTATTGTGACTTCTGCACGGGCTTCTTCCTTCTCATTAGCTCCAATTTAGAGATGGGAAGAGAATAAACTGCAGGCAGAGTTTGATCTGAGATGACAAGGCTAATTTTGGGAAAAATGTTCCTTTACCTTCTCTAGTTGTCAGATTTAATATAAAGCAAGAACAATGTGCAGATAGTAAACATAATAGCCTCCTAATTATATTAAATTACCTCTCAGGAGCTGCCCTGCCCTCTTGTCAAAGTCCAGGAATTGGCTTTTAATGACACATGTGAACCCTGGTGGGACATTCTATATTGTCATTGAGTTCAGCAAATGTAGTCCAAATTAGTTATATAAGTGTAATTAGATGCTGAAAAATAATTACCTTGGCCTTGCCATTAAATGTTTTTTGCTTGTATCCCCTTGTGATCTATGAACAAATTACTTTATTAGGAAATCATTAGAGCTCAATTTGTCTCTATATACTACAGACATCAATATTCATTTATCATAATGGTACCACACATTCTTGCCATAAATTCATACAGCTATGTAGACAGATATCATTTTGGAGTTGTTAGCAACCTTAACTAAAAGACTGGTTTTACATACTTAGATGTTTTCCTTAGGCACCATTTTCCAGCAGAAAACTAAGCAGAAGTTTTAGTGTTAGATCATGAATTCAGACAATCTTTGCATTTACCCCAGGACATCAGAAGAACAATTCACGTGAGTACTAATACAATATCCAAACTTGCGTCTGCTGAAGCAAACTACCTCCTCAAGACCATAAGAACAGACCACACTATTTTCAGAGCCTTGAGAGCATCCTGCTTGGAGGATTATTTTGGGGCCAGCTCTCAAAGTGTACAGATGAGAGCAGCTCAGTCCCTCTAAGGCAGTGGGGAGGCATGCATAGATGCCCTTCAGGACAGCCTGGCCTGGCCTTGACCCATGCCATGGGAGCTGCTGGCCACTGCTTAGCCATGACCATGATCTCAGAACCCGCTGCAAGCTTTTATTGGGCCTCTATTTCTCTGCAGATTTCTCTGAGCATTGAAAAAGCAGACTTCTCCAGTGCCCTTGATGTGGCGATACAGTACAGTTTCAAGTCATATCTAGTAGTTAAGTGATTTATTGACTATTAGAATTTACAGGGCAGACGTGAAAAGAGAAGGAGAGGATTAGTCAGACCCCAGGTCATCTCCTGCTATAAAATATGTTCCCACAGTTTAGCTTTTAGCTTTCACACAAGTGCAGGCTCTCACTGAAGTCCGTCATTGCAGGACTGAATAAAGGTCCAGCTAATTCTCTGCTGTGATGATTGGATATTTTCACTGTTGAAATGAAAGAATATAGAGCTGTTGCCATCTTCGTACTCCTCAGAGCATCACAGATACCCGTACTAGAACTTCCGAATTTCCATTCTGGTGTGTATATGCATGTGCATTTTTTACATTTTATTATGTGAACATTTTTGTGGATTTTAGTATGCCACAAGCCCTGAAGAAGAATTTAATTAAGAAGATCATGTAAAAGCAACAATACACCCACAAAACTCATAGTCACTTCAGAAAAAATTATCAGTAGTGGATTTTTCAACATTATTCTTTAAAGTTGAGTAAGACTGAGATTCTAAGCTTGCTTCCTTTAATTTCCATTTCAACAGGTAGAAATTATCATCCCTTACCAGGTATAAAATTCTTAGTCTAGAATATGTAGTATTTTCACAATGACAGGCAGATAAGCTCCACTATACCACTCTCTTAATCCTCATCCTCAAAAGGACAGGAAGAGAAAACATGATGAAAAACATCTCAAGAGTAGAGATAAATACAGGTAGATCACTCACTAATTACAGTCAAGGGCAAAACAAACTCAGCATAGGGGAATTAATATAATTTATTGCCTACAATAAAGGTCAAGAGCAGTAAGAACTAAAAGGAACCTAAAACCACCTTCTTCCCATCCACCCTCCTCTGTTTCTTCACACCAAACAGTACAGGGGAGTGAGGACTGCAGTCAGCCCATAATGCTTGAATTCTGCTGCTCCTTCATGATTACTTCCTTCTGCCACTCCAGCATGGGGTTCTTCCTGAACTGATTCCATGAGAGCTTCCTATGGGCCTCAGCTCTCCAAGCACTGCTCCAATACAGCTCCATCCCATAGGGCCCACCCTTCAGGAACTGCTCCAACACAGAGCCCCACGTGCATCAGGTCTCCCAGCCCTCCTGCCCCACTGCGGGCTGCTGGGCTCTGCTCAGAGAGGGCACTCCTGCAGCCCCCCACTACTAAAGCCTTACCACATAAGCCCAGTACAGAATCATAGAATCAAAGAATCATAAAATTGCTCAACTTGGAAAAGATCTTAAAGACCATCAAGTCCAACCACAACCTAACCAGACTACCCTAACTCTAACAACCTACCTGTATAATCAATGGATATTAAGATGTTATAATCACAGAAGAACAAGATAGTTAGGCAAAGTAGACTAGGATAACAAGGGGAATAAATGGAAGGCTCACCTGTACGCTGGGCTCACCTACAGAAAGCACCAGAAGAAGGGATCTCCAGATGAGATCCTTCCCCACTGGTAGCCAGCTCTTAAATAGGTCTAGGAGGGGTGCAGCCAGGCTCCACCCCTTCCGGCAGCACAGGTGAATTGCCTTCAGCTGTGCTCCTCTGGCTGACTCATGGCTCGCCTCAGGTGATCAATCAGATGTTCAGGCTGTGACTCAGCAGTTTCCATACACTACCACACCATGGACCACTGGTCCCTGAGCACCATCCAAACAGTTTTTAAACGCATCCAGGGATGGTGACTCAACCACCTCCCTGGGGAGCATATTCCAGTGCTTAACAACCCTTTTGTAAAGAAGTGTTTCCTGATATCCAACCTAAACACATTTCCAACACCATTTCCCCTCGTCCTGTCAGCTGTCACCAGTGAGAAGAGACCAGCCCTGCTCTCCCTGTAATCACCTTTCAGATATTTGAAGACGGCAATAAGGTCTCCCCTCAGCCTCCTCTTCCCCAAGCTAAACAGCCCCAGTTCCTTCAGTCACTCCTCATAGGGCATATTCTCCAAGCCCTTAACAAGCCTTGTTGCCCTTCTTTGGACCTGCTCCAGCACCACAGTGTCCTTTCTGTATTGAGGTCCCCAAAACTGATCAAGTAATCATGCAGAATCACGCAGATCCCGTAATCAATACTCCTACAATCACTGCAGTTTCACTCCGCTGTTGGTCTTATTCACAGCTGCCAGAGTCCCAAGTTCTCCACTCAGGATCCCTCTGAATCCTTCCGACTGCAGCCATGTAATGAGTACTAGGGTTGTTCAAGCTGCTGAGAAGGGGACACTCAGCTGGGAGCAAATGGAATGCTAGACTCCTTGCAAAGCCCTTGCACATACCTTAAGGTGTTGAAGTTGTTAAAGCAGTGAGAAGACAGTAAGTATCTCAGGCCAATTCCCTCATACAACAGGAGCAAAAGACTAAAGTCATCAATGCAGCTAGCGTAAATCAACTGAATAGGCAGCTGGAAAATGACAGCTACTTATATTATGAGACTTAAAAAGAGAAGATAAAATATAGGTGGATTTTTATCTTTTGGGTTTATAAGGCCATGTTTGATGGACCATGAGATCTTGGTAGGCTTTATGGGCCTAATTCTTCCCTGGGGTAACTCTATTAAGCTTGGTTGTCTCCTATTAGGATGGTTTGAACCAGGAGAATTATGTATGCTGCAGCGGTTGTTTGAGGTACTCTGCTTTTAAGAGCTTCCATGCCTCAGCTAGTACATTAATTCCAAGGCCAGGAAGCATATATTCAAAACTGCAGAAAGCAGCAGAAAGAACAGTGCAGTGCAGAAACAAGACGACAACTGGTGTTTCCAGCAAGCGCACACTAAACGGCAACTAGCGTGCTCAATTCTTTGCTTCCTGCAAACTGCATCTTCCAATTATATTAATTCTTTTATCATTTCCTGCCTGACATGTCCCCCCAAGTCAAACCCTACCAGTGTAACCAAAACAGTGCTCAGGAAAGGACTTGGCTTTGCTCTGGGGAAAGTGTCTTTAAGTGTCATTCTGTCTTGCTTTAAGTTATACAGATTTTTCTTGTTTTCTGATCTCCTCCAGCTCCAACTTCAGCCTGAAAGACTGACAGCTATTCTTGAAGCTGACTATTACTCAACAGCTGTGTTCAGGGACCCAAACTGAAAAGAAATAGATCACCCTTTCAGCCTCTGAGTGAATCATTTTCAAACTAAGATATCCTGAAAGCACTCCAGTGAAGGTGAGAAAAATCCTATACAGTGATTTAAGCATCTACTAACAATAGGCTTTCTTGAACTTGGAATATAGGCTGGCAAACATCCCTCTGAAAGGTTTACTGCCTTAAAAATTACCTTTACTTTTGCTGACTCGCAGCAGTCAACCAACAATATATAGTTATAAAGAACTTTAAGTAAAACATGGGATGCTTAAGATGAAAAAAATGGAATAAGATGACAAATGTGGAATAAGTCACCGGGATTCTTACTCCAGTTGTATTTTGTTACTGACCTTGCTGAGAAGACAGAGATTTTGATTTTACAAATAATAATATAATAATAAAAAATAAATAATATAATAATTAAATAATTAAATAATATATAAATAAAAAAATAAAATATAGTGACTTGGATTTTTTTTTAGGTCCACATTTCCTTTCACTTTCATCTACATTTTTCTACTTTTTTGTCAGCTTGGGGATACAACTGTTTTAGATGTCTGCTCCTAGCAGTAGGGACAAGTAAATACCAAGAGAAGAAAAAATACTTAGTGCCTACAACATACATCTGTGCTCTTCCAATAGGTAAAGGATCAGCACCTTTTGTATTGAACTGGGCTCCTACTAGTTCCATCTGTTGACCGACAGCTCTTAAGACAATGAAGAGACAGCACCTATCCTTCTTTTCTGTGTCAGCCATGTCAGGATGCTATGGATCTTTTTTGTCTGTTTTCCGAGGCTGCTCAGCCATTCTTTGTACAGAAAGATTTGATTATCTATTTTGAGGTACAAGAATCACACAGTTGATTTTTCATAGACCTAACATATCCCCAAGATCTTGCTGAGAGTCCATCACTTTACACTGGAGTGGCTCTCCATCTTCATTTAGCACATTGATCTGTATTTATCTGAACTGAACTTCAATTTTGTTGTGTTGTTCAGTCTTGTAATAATCCTCCAGAACTCTCCCTACAATATATGTGCATTACTAAGTGGTACAGCTCAGTAAGAACTCAGAACGAAACAATTATAGAGAGAAGCAGATAATGCTGTGAATCCAACATCCATATACATGCATTTTGAGGTGTATGTCTGGGAGAATACTTGAAACTAACTTGAGCATGTGGATAGAAAACTAATTAGTAGTCAGAGTGCATCTTCCAGCTTAGTTTCTCCTAAACTGCAATCTAGATTGTGCACTCAGAGACTTCCTGACAACACATGTACAGCCCAGTAATTGAGGATCATAAAATTTGCTTCAAAAGCACATTCTTGACAAAAACTAAAAGGCTAATGTGGGCACTCCTCTAATCTCTTCTCTCCCTATTACACTGAATAACTCTGTAGTATCAGCAAACTTTATACTTCACCGCTCACCGTATTTTCAATGTTATTTATAAATACATTGAACTTAGGATGTACTCCCAAATTCATCTCAAGATAATACATGGCTCCTCCTGCAAAGCAAACATGTTTGAGGATGAGTCAGCTTTATCTACTAAACCTCCTGGAAATAAAATTATTTGGGCCATGAGTTGTGTTTGAAAGTGCCAGTTTCAGCTGTTAGTCTGATATTTACATTAATTCTCTTGGGCTAGTCTTTTTGTTCTCCCACAGCATGCCAATCCACATCATAAATGACAAATTGCCTGAGTACTATCCTTCTTACCTTAAACCTTTCATAAGTAGCAACTATTTTTATACACATCCTATCACGATCTAAGAACTCCAGAGACAAAATGTTTATTGCAGCCTTACTCAGGATAGAAACAAACTCCTAAAGACCCTTTTATTCCTCTCTTGCATATTGTTTTTCAGCTGCATGCATTCCTCACTGTTGGCTTACTATTTGGGAGAATAAACAAATGATGTCACACAGCCGAGATGAGATACACGTAAAGTGGGAATGAGGGAATGACAATACAAGAAGGAATTGAGGACATCTTGTTGATGAAGAAAACCTATCTAAATATGGTCTAAGTTACATTCACATTTACTAATGCTTCTGAAAGTGCTGATAAACATTTGGTATTCTGGAAATTATTGGTATTGCACACTGGCACATACCAATCTATTTCAATCACTTCAAACAAGAGTTCAAGACATGCCCTCTAGCTTCTCAAAAAGAAATGGATGCAAGGTTCAATATGACTACATCTTAACAATATTAAAAATATTATAGTATTTAATCCTTGAGGTTAGAAAGACCCTAGGAGTTCTCTTGTCCAGTCTCTTGCTCAAAGCAGGATCAGCTGTGATAAGATCACACTGCTTAATGTTTTGTTCTGGTGGAACTTGAAAGCCTCCAGAGATGGAGACTGCACAGTAGTTTTCCTTGGCATCCCATTCCGTTGCCTGACTGCACTTGTTAAGAAAAATATTTTCCTTTCATCACACGTCAATTTGCCTTGTTTCAATTTATGTCTATTGGCTCTCATACTCCCACCTTGCAATACCTCTCCATCATTTTTATTACTTCCCCAGAACTACTAGGGGACTACTTCTAGGTGCCCTGGAAGCTGTTCCAAGCTTAACAAGCCACGATTCCTCAGCCTCTGCACAGAGAGCAAGTTCCAGACCATGACTTGGACTGGACTTACCTGAGATAGCTCCATTTTATTAACATCATTCTTGTCATAGGAGTGCCTAAACCGGAAAAAGTGCTTCTGGTATTTTCTAAAACAGGCTGAGTAAATAATGAGTTACAGCAATACTCCTGCTACACTTTGTTAAGCACAGTCCAGGATGCCATTAGTCTTCCTTGTTGCCAAGGCCCTCTGCTGGCTCCCATTCAGTCCACTGTTCACCAGAACCTCCAGATTCTGTTCAGCAGAGCTACTCCCCAGCTGCTCAGTTCCCAGCTGTATCACTGCATGGAGTTAGTCTGTCTAATCTGCAGGACGTCACATTTCTCCTTGCTGAACATCATGAGGTCCCTGCTGGCCTTCAGCCTGTCTAGAGCCATCTGAAAGGCAATTCTGCTACCAAACTATTGACTGCACCACCCACTTGATGTCATCTACAGACTTGGTGATGGTGCATCTCTCCTCCTCTGGATCTTTAATAAAGGCATTGAACAGTAGTGTTCCCAGCACAGAATCTTGACCTGTAACTAGCGCGCAGGTACAGCACAAACCTTGTCCATGTCATTGTCCATGGTACTACTGCATACTCTAGTATAATACTGCATAGTATAACGAAACACAAGGTTAGTTTTCGTATCCAAATATATATTTTTCTAATCACAACTAGATTTATGCAAAAAAGTTTTTGGTATCCGAATTTATGGACATAATAAATAAGATGCTGTGCTGGAATGATTTTCATTTAACAGAAAAGGTCATTCAAAAATGCTATCAGAAAGCTTACTCAGGAGAGCACTAAATTAACAATATTTATTTGTCCATGTGCCTTTGTATAAAGTCCTACTATGTGAACTATTAAATAGAAAAATGTGGTAAAAAGGTGATAAATGCTGAGAGGCATCAATATCAGTATTACTAGTGGAATAGCAGTAATGCATAAAATCAAGTTATCCTTATCCTTACTTAAACGTTTAATACTGGGAAAGAAAAGTAGAATGAAGAAAAGATGACTGCTGATTTCTAGGCAGTACATACATGTGCATACATGCACTTTTTTATTATGTGCCATAAAGAGATTGAGATGAATCAATCTGGAAAAATAAACAAGTTGAAAGCCATATTTTAATTTTAGAATGAATCTTCAGACATCCAAAAACAGTTGATTCTTGCTTTACATTTTATATCCTAGCCTTTGGCTGGGGGCAGAAAAATATAAATACTGTACAAAAGTTTTTGGTTTTTTTTTTTTTTTTTTAATTGCAGAATTAAGTAATAGCAGAAGTCTATGAAGGAGAAAAAGATGTTTAGAAGTTCATGCTCTGTTAAAATTTAAATGCAGTTCCTTGAAGTATTAAAGCATGTTTCTAATGGACTTTTACGGGTAACTCTGGATTATTTTTTTTCTGCACACTGTGACACAAACAGCTAAGGAGACATCTTTCTGACGGACACTGTATGCCTTTCCAGAGGCTTGAAAGTATGAGATTTTGCCTTTTCTAAAATTTGCATCTGTGTGAGGTCTTTTTGTTTCTTGGTGGTTTTTTTTTTTTTGTTGTTGTTTGTTTTGTTTTTAATATGTATATATGTATATATATATATATAATAAAAAATAATGATGACAAAACTGGCTTAACTTCAATAAATCTTTGGTTTTGATGAACAGCCTCTTATGAAGGTTCTGTTTCTGCTATGTTGTCAACATAAAGCTGGATACATTCCATAGCTGGAAATCTGCAAATATGTATAATAACAAAATTTTAACAGGGATTGAAGCAACTTAGATTTTCTTCTCTATTTTAGAACAAAATTTGTGCAAACCAGAATTCAGACAACTCAAGACTGTACTCTTGGATGGGTAATTGGAAGTAAGATCTCAGAGAAAAATTAGTGAAATTCCCTTTTTCTCATCTTCTATACTATTAATAATGTAAGTTTTAGTATGCATGACCTGGTTGCTTTTGATGCATTGTAACAACCTTGTATGGAAAATATGATATGAAACTTAGAATATTTGGCTTCCTAAGAGTTTTAACTGGTTTTGCAATGCATCAGTAGCTCTCCATAAAATGATGGAAATAAATCCTGTTACTTGAGAACATGATAAAAGTTCAAGATATCATTGCATATTATAAAGGCTGGTTTTTGCAAGTCTTCAGCTAATTTACCTGTATCACAGTTATAAAGGAGACAGACACAGTAAAGACAGTTCATGAGAGAACAGAGGAATCGATTCGAAGACTAAGAAACATGACACACTGAAAAGATTTGAGGTCAGTTCTAGAGAAGAAAAGACAGAGTGAGCACTTCTAGATATGTTACAAATGGTGAAAGTATTCTATCCTCTGAATCCACTGGTGGTGGAGTAAAATGTAATAAGATTATCTTTCAGCAATTTCACTGGTCTTTTAACTAGAAAGACTTGTTTCAGACATCAGAAAATACTTTGTAACTCACAAAATGAGAGTCTAAAGGAATACAACATGGACAGAAACGAAATGTAGGATGCAGTCACTTAGACTATCTCAGGAATCACAGATGGAGCAGTTGACATCTTTCTGCAGTAGTAGTTTAGGCTTTGAAATGAAGAAATGGAGATGATGATTTTTGAAATTCCTCTGGCTACATGTTCTATGGTTTATATGTCTGGCTACAAAATACTCTGGAGCTGAAGAGACATTGGAAAAGCAAATGAATATCCTCCTCCCACCCCTACTCACCATCTGTAAAGTAATTCCCTGCCCAAACCTTGCTGAGTATACATGCACATTTTAAAGCATTGCTGTGTTGACACCCTCTTCTGTGTTTGATTTGATTTTTACAGATTGCTGTGACCAAATTATATTAACCACAGGTGCTGAGAAAGCACTTTAAAGCTTTAATGCATTAATACACCTTGAAAGTGAATTGCAAAATTCACAGGAAATGCTATTTTCACTGGTAGACAGAGTTGTATGACAAATTCATCCATTCAGTGAAAAGCCTAAGGGGTGAAATCACTACTTTAGATCACAAGGCATAAATAAGCTTCATGAAGAAACTGTAGGATCAAAAGTGGGAGGGAATCTTCTCTTGGACTGTCTATGGAAACAAACACAGTGGATAGATTTTTCTAGGATTCAGTATGTTAAATTGTTCACTGTTTTGTCTTGGTTTGTTAGCTGTCCTTTAATCTTAGTGCCCTCTTTACTCTCAAGAGAATGAGAATTAGAGAAGTGTTTTGAGTGGGTAAACCTTATGGGGAAGAGACAATTTTATTGTGACTAGATAAACGAGGCCAGGGGAAAGAGGGCAATTGGATCATCTTTCTCAAAGCAAGTCCTATTTCTCTTTTTGTCACCTGTAACGAAAACTGAAAGCAATAACTTTAGTTACTGTGCAGTGAAGAACACCACTCAAAGCCCAGTATGAATTAATGAGGAATAGGTTGTGCAGAAAATGATGAGATCCATATCTGTTGTAAAACTCAAACCCTACAAAGCATTATAAAACACCCTACCTTCAGAAAGTAGCAGTCCTGCTGTGGATGGTGGCTGCTGCCTGCATTTCGGTGGGGGTGGGTACTTCCTTGCCTACTACTCCCCCAGCTGCCAGGCAGCTTACCTTTCCTGTCCTCACCCCAGAATTAATTGACAGGCATTTGGCTAAGGCTTCAAAATGCAAGTGGACGAAGAAAATTCACCCCTTTGCATTTTCTCACTGCCTTTGACAACAGGGAGAGAAGAACGTGCACATATGAGCATGTATTGTTATTAGAAGAATGGAAAGACTGCACTGGCAACTGTTATGCTTCTGAGCAAGTGCTGATCACTATCCTACTTAAAAATATTTGTTATTCAGCTGTTATTCTGGAGGACTCTATATGAACCGGAATTAATTTGTGGTGGGGACAGTACTTGAAGAATGCTTCAGATGTTGATCTTGTTTGCTTTTTAACATACCAAAGGTGAAATTTTAATTGAGAGTTATTTTAACACAAATTGGAAGAGAATTCAGACGCATGACAATTGGAGGTCTTCAACAGTCAGTCAGGAAAGACACGCTGCTTGGTAACATTGAACAACTTAAAAACTAGTCTGCAGTGCAAAAGGCGCCTGCTCTCACAAAACCAAATAAGCCAATATTGATGTTAACTGGCCTCCTCCCTCAGGTTCCTGGTTGTTCCCATCAAAGAGAAATGCTATCAGGAGACACAGTTTCTTGGGCGCTCTCCTTGTTAGAATCCTTTTGCCAGGTTTCTTGGGCTTCAGCCATTCTGTTTAGAGACATTCACACACTGTCTTTTGTGAACAAGAGGAAGAGATAAGTTCTACGAGCCAGGCAAGAGTTCTGCAAAGTAGTACCTTGAGGAAATCACAGAATCGTAGGGGTTGGAAGGGACCTCCAGAGATCATCGAGTCCAACCCCCCTGCCAAAGCAGGTTCCCTACACCAGGTCGCACAGGTAGGCATCCAGGCAGGTCTTGAACATCTCCAGAGAAGGAGACTCCACAACCCCCCTGGGCAGCCTGTTCCAGTGCTCCGTCACCCTCACCATAAAGAAATTCTTGCACACATTTGTGCAGAACTTTCTATGCTGCAGTTACTGGTTGTTTCCCCTTGTCCTGTCTCCACACACTCCTGAAAAGTCTGGCCTCGCCACTCTGCCCCAAAATATCTCATGCTACTTAATATCACATGCAAATACCACATTCTACTTCACATGTTCAAGAGGGTAAGGGGATTTTTGGGTCCAGTTTATGAAGCAGTGAGCAAGTAGAAGCTTTTTATTCAGTCTGGCATGACTCATATACTTCAAAAGAAACCATTTCCTTTGTAAATTATTTTGAAGCTCTCTGCTTTCAGAACAAAAAACACATTTTCAAAATGCTCATGAAGTGGAACTTATGTCCTTAGACACTAGTCCAATGCATCTGTAATGAAGGACTTGTCCCTTCATCACTCATGCAGTGCCTTTTCATTGAACTACAAGAATTCACATCAGGGATTTTCCTTGATCTGTAGCGCTGCCTGTGCTGTCCCTACTATCAATAGTAAATAACGTCTTTTTATTGTTATGAGAAGAAAGACATTTTGAAATGATCGCGTGACTACCACTCCCAAAGACACACCTCTAGAGGGACACGTTGCTGAATTTTCTCAAAAACTAAATGTGTATGCATGAGCGTGAATGAGAAAGATAGACAGAAATATATACCTTTCAGTGTTATAACGTGGGAATTTTGGTTGGTCTCCCAAGTCCTCACCGGTAATAGGATTGTTATTCAAAAAGACTTTGCATTCAGTCCACATTGCAACCACAAGACACTTTAAGAAGCCTTTCTTCATAGCAAGGCTCTCACTTATTTTTTGGCCTCCACTTTACAGCTGTTTCTGGGGAGAATGGAAGCAGACTTCACCAATTGGAGGGGGGCAGCTTTAAAGAAAGACAATCTCCATTCTTATGTACCTTTACAGTAGAGAATTTTTACATACACAACAGCCTCAGAGGCAGTTAAAAATCTGTATGGAGATCACAGTCAGCACAATCTCTGAATTATTATTTTGCCTGTCTTCCTTATTAAGATCATACCTTACTGAATAAACCCATTATTATACATTGCAGGTAAAACAGCTAAAGTTGTGTCAAAACAGCCAGCACTTCTCTCAATATAAAAAGAAAATTAGTTTTGCAGTACTGACCAAGACAACTGATGAGCCACTCTTTTGCAACACTTGCAATTTGCAGAACCATAAGCTGGCACTGTTCCATGTAATGATCATTTGCTGTACAGTATGCATTAGAAAAAAAAAATAGTAAAAGCAACAACTCTTTACCTTCTCCATAGGTGATGTAAAAGGAGAAAATAAATAGGGAATTATTGATGATGCTTATACCATTCATATTCCTGCAGAACAACACTGGTGACTATTGCATTCTCTCAGTCTATAGAGATACACATCTACTGTAAGATACAGCACTTGCTTGAATCATCTTCTGATAAATCAAAGTGGTGTTACTGCTTTTAGAGTTGCCATTAAAATACCTCCTCTGGACATGAGTACTCGAGTTCTGGTTCCCTATGCTGTTACCTGAAGTACTGACAGGTGCCACAGAGGGCATAACAAAAGCATACCACACATCATCGTAACAAGCTGACACAAGATTGCTTCAGATGAAGGATCTTTTCAAACCTGATGCCTCCCAGGACACCCACTAATAGCTGAGACAGCAGAGATTTAATCTGACTTAAAGCAATTGGACAGAAACTGGCTTGTGTATGTATCCATATGTCTCCGAGTGCATGTGCAGTGCTATGAGATGTCACAAACTTCTATTTTTTAACTCAGCTATAAACATTTGCTCCAGGCAAAACATAGTGTTCCACCCAGGGAACAATTTTTGTTTAAACAAATTAAAAAATATCAATTTGCTCTTTTTTGAATTTATGAGTGCCAATATTTCTTGCTCCCCTCTTCTAATATCCATCTACATGACTCTATGTATGACTCAGTGGGGATTTGATTTATTGGAATTAATTTGGTAAGTGATTAGTTCATACCACAGAGTAATGGCTTCACACTATTTTTCACAGGGGGAGGAAATGTTGAAGTAGTACAGCTGTTAGAATGGAAAAAAAACTACTGTAAGGGCAGAGTACCTGTCTCTTACAGCATAGGTTTTCTTAGAATTGTGTGACCTCCTCTTTGCTCACCCATGTACAGAATGGCAAAGGTTAATTACTGCAGGGAAAATCATACCTATTCCAACAGAATATCATAATAGGAAATCGAGCCCAACAACATGGGATATCCAACTCCTGGCAGTTAAAAGCTCATCTAGATTTGCTATGCTGACATATCTGTATTTCCTAACTCTGGAGAAGCAAAATGATCTCAGGTAGCTTGCACTTTTCTGCCTTTTTTCTGGACATCAGATGCAGAAGAGCTGCACTCCAGCAAGAAAGGGAGAAAAGCATGCATTACAAAACAGAAAAAAAGTACTCAAAAAAAATGGAGAAAATACAGGCTTGAAAAACACCTAACACTCGTCCAACAGTCCTTATTGTTAGCCAGAATGAAGATGAGGTAGATCTACACAGTAGAAAGCCATCTCTGTTTTACCAAGCCCTACAGTCCTGCCCTCCAAAATAGGGCATGATTCTTTAGCTCTAGTAAAGCCTCCATCTAGCTAGCACTAGTTCCTTCTTAAGTGAAGCAAGAACCATTGTTAAGGACACTCACAAGATTGAGTTAATTAATTAAGCGTTCAGTCTGATATGGATCAGGTTAGGAAGCCAGGAGAAAAAAAGATTTTCCCTTTCAGAATACGTGAAACGGTGAGTCAGGCTTGCTTACAGTATATTCCTCTGGTTTAAAGAGGCTGCTGGGTGTCAGTTTTCCATCAGTTCAGAGCTCTGTTAATTAGAGTTGCCATTAAAATACCTCCTCTGGACATGAGTACTCGAATTCTGGTTCCCTACGCTGTTACCTAAAGTACTGATAGGTGTCACAGAGGGCATAACAAAAGCATACCACACATCATCGTAACAAGCTGACACAAGATTGCTTCAGATGAATGTGATGAGCACCTCTGCTGGGAGGTGTGGCTGCTCTCTGGGATGTTGTGTTTGTGGAAACTTCTCTATACTCGAGTGTCAGTTTTCTACCTTGGGAAGGGTGGTGGTTCACATATGGTTCTGAGCATACAGCTCTATAAAGCTGTTGAAACCATTTGAATCTCAATCACAGAGATACTAAAACTTTCTCCCAGCTTCCTTTTATTATCTTTCCTTTTCTAATATTAAATATATTCACAATGCATAGGAGGGAACATCATTTGTGAGTCCAGTATTTATTAATGGCAGGTATGTTCCCTTGCAGAGTTTGCGAAGCTCCTCTGAAAGTCACCTCTTTTTGGGAAGCAAGAGGTCCTTGCTAGGAAAGGTCTCAGCATTCTCAGCAATAGGCACAGCATGAAGAAAAACTCCTGTCTGCATACACAGCATTCCACTCATGCTTTTCCAGCATCGGAAAGGAGACTTTTCATATTCTTCTTTCTCTGAGTTGTGCATGGGCAGGGAAGCATAAGGACCTGTATTGCTCATGGGCTTCTCAAACACAACATTGCTAAATACATCTTAAATTGCTGGAAGCCTGTGAACGCTGATACAGATGATGGACAGGAAACTTCAGTGAAGTTGCCTTTGTTTTTTAGTCTTTGAATTTTTGCTGATCATAATCAGTTTCATAGTCTGACTGCAACTAGAAAGGGATTATTTCTTTCACTCTGGATTTTAAGGATGAGCATATTTGTTCAGAGGATAGAGGAGACCAAATTAGAATGTGCCAGTTGGGCATAATAAATTCACAGTAATTGTATTCCTCAATTCTTCAGACACCATCATCTGTAAATATTCTGATCCCTTCATAGTTAGCTCATTTATGCTTTTGTCCTTACTGAATTAACCATTGTCTTTTCTTTCATGCTGTCTCCTGAGGGAAACCCATTCTAAATCTTTTTGGTTTAATTCAATTAATTGGCATATTGTCTGGACTTACGTTTCCCCTCCTGGGTCTTGAACTTATGTTCCCTCAGTTCTCAAACTCCTTAGCTATATTTCTGCAGCTGTGACTGACAGCTTGCTTGATCAGAGGACAAAGCATGTGCTTTCATATCTTTTACTTCCAGGCTAATGTTTAACAATGTAGTCAGTTTATCAGTCAATTTGTTAAGCCAGAGTGAGAGTTCTCCGTTCTGAAGTCATCACAAAAATCAATAATAATCAATTCATTTATTCTAGCTACATTAAATTATTATTAACTGTAATAATTAAAAATAAATAATTTAAAGGACCTCAAGCCTGTGCTGATTTATGAATAGCTCGTGCTTTTGTCCTTTGCTACCAACTTTCACATTTTTAATCCTTTTCCAGTTAATGTAAGACAGCAACTAAATCATACTGCCTTTTCAGTGTGAAAAATTAGAGGGTGAAGGTTTTGCTTTCAGCATAACTTCTTCACTTATATAAGCAGAAGAATGACTGTGCAGAAAGTATGAAGTATGAAGCATGAAGCAGAAAAAAAATGTAGTTTTGATGAAGCATTATTTCTGTAGTAAGAAAAATGGGTTGAAAAACATAGACTTAATACTACTCTTAGTCAATACATTTTATGGCTATAATAAACTGAATTAATGGTACATTGAGGACATTTTGTCAATGCTTTCTTTTTTTTTTTTTTTTCTCCACAGGACACACAAAAAAACACAACTTCCCCATGACTTGCTCACAGGAATTCTGTACAGCTATAGATTTTAATATACTTTATATACCTTCAACCAAAGAAATAAAAAAGTAGGACAAAAACAGAAGTATCCAAAGCAGTGATAAAGTTAAGCAAAAACTGAATGATCATATCATTCCCAAATATAAACACTCTGGTCTGTCAGAGCTTTCCACATATCAACGTGTCCCTTATTTTGGCAAAAATTCAAGGTGCAGATTCCAAGGGTGAGAAGAACTAGATCTGTAAAAGCTTTTCTTAGGATTCAAGAAGAGTTTGATGTAGAAAACAGCAGTGTCCTGACTACCATGATATCTTTCTTCATGTCTGTTCCTTTTTATAGCAAGACTCTGACAAATATCCATATATATATGAAAATATATGGAGAGGCAAGAGCTGCTTCAATCCTAAAGAAGCCAAAACAAAGAGAACAGTTTGCTTCGTATTTCATAATGATAATGACCTGTCTTTAATCAAAGATCGCCTTCAGATCTTTCCTCTGGCAAGTTCTCATTCAAAACAAGACCTAAGGAAAAGGTGACTAAAACTCCATGAAAGCTGTTGATGGTGTAAATGGCTGTTGAATGATTTCAGAGAGAATCTTACTGTCATGGAATATCCACTTCATGGTATATCTCATGGCTGTAAGCATCCATTCAAACTTAGTGAAAATTGTATACTACGCCATGTTTCTCTTTAGAAGTATTTTTTTTTTATTATTTTTTTTTTGTTATTCAGGTTAGTCTAAGAGCCATTTGGTTGAGGTCACTAAGGATCTTGTGCATTTTCTTGTCCACAGTACCCAGATGGTAGCTGCTAGATTAGAAACAGAAGACAATGCCTGTCAAAAGTTATGCATTTATCTTGAATCCCATAGTGATGCAACCTAAGTAAATGATCATAAGTGGTTTTGCTGAGCCTTGTACAAAGAGGAAAGGACTTTAAAGCATTCTTTTCAGGTGTTATTCTCCTTACCTAACTTACTAAATGTACTGATTCATAACTTTCTTAGTTATGACCATAGGTACATGAAATACTATTAGTTTTAAACAAAGGAGACCACCAAACTTAAGAAGTAAGTCTAGTCTAATCTCTCCTTCAGAACTACTTCAAAATAAGAGCGTATTTTTTTAAAACATAGTTTGAAAACTTGCGGGAAGTGACATCCTGGCTTACTGTGTCTGTATATCCTTGTTGTCAGAGACAGCATTTGCCCTAAATCCTTAAAATCCATAAAACTTGTTCAAGTAGTTCATATACACTATCCATTCTGCAAGGCTACATCTGAATTTCAGTGCTCTGCTCTTTACGAACTAGCTCATTTCTGCTCTGAATACTATCCTTGTCAGTTTACTGGTAATTAAGACAATATAACTTTTCTCATTATGGTTTGAAAGATAATAATATTTCTTAACATATTTACTGATATAGGCATTATGATTCCTCTTGTAACAAAGAGATGTGTTTCTTACGCTACTGTGCCATGCTTTCAGTATATGCATGCTGCCAGTGTTGCCTCAGAGGAAGGATAGCAGAGGTACCATTAATATTTTTCATTTGGTTTTCTGAAAAGCTAGCACTCTCTCCATATATGAAGTAGTTATACTAGTATAAGTGGCATATTTAACTGGGAAATTAGTAATTAATATTCATACAATCCACTAGATTGAATGATCAGACACAACTGTAGTTTGAACCCAAGTGATAACAACATAGTTGTACTTCATTGCAGTGCATCTTTTTTTGCTTCCTCACCAGAAAAGGTACACAAGCGTCAAGATTTCTTTTAGTGACTACAACTGCAATCTAACCTCTTGGTACTAAAGACTTAGGTATCACTTTAACACTCAACCAAGGGCAATTGAATTGCTGTGGCATTTCAACATGTTTATGCTCATTGGCTCAGCTCCAGCAGCACTTAGGTGTTAGAAAGTCCCGGTTTTGCCATGGATGTATTTGAATCGTTAAAAAAAAATTAAAGATACCTTTACTGTACATCTCTGCCATCTGAAAATGTCAAAACCTGTGCAGAAGTCAGAATCAGCTACTCCTGCTTTACTGCTTATCCTCTTCCGCATAGGAATGCCTTCAGTATTATCCTTCCTCCCCCATTGCTCAGTTTCTGTTTGAAAATTCCATGAAGTCTGAGTTCAATTAAGGCCATTCATGTAATTACCTCATTGTGTACTTATGCTTTAAATAGAAACACAGATGCCTGAATAGGACCTTCTAGTTATCCAAATCTCAATAATTTTACTAACATTGCCAGAATTTGAACTCCAGTTATAAATCTTGATTCAGTAGAAGACAGGAATTCAGAGTTACATACAACCCTTAAAAGTGCAATGTAGAATGTTGCTGTGAGAAGCCTTCAGATTCTGGGGGGCAAAAAAAAAAAACAACATAGGAAGTAAATAGAGAAAAAGAAGAATATTCAAAAATTCAAGGTTAGGAGGGGTCATAAAACACAGTTCCCTATTTTGTCAAGCCTAACGCATAAAATAGCCAACATTTCTATCTATATGTTCTTTCATTTCTATCTATATGTTCTTTCTGGACAAGACTGATTGATGCTACTTTGAAGGTATCCAAAATTTCAATCAAGCCAAATCTCTTTTTGTTGTTACGACTGCTTTCATGCTCTTACAATAAAATCTGTCCATGAGAATTTTTAGGCTTTCCATGTGGCACAGCTGCAATATGACCAAATAACAAAGCCGTAGTATTTCTTGCCAAAAAGCTCCAAACTTGAAAGTCAAACCAAGCCAATAAATGATAGATTATAATTGCTTTTAAGTAATGTTATAGCCTCACATCAAACAACAGATAATTACTAAGGACATGAAAATATTCTGTGGTACTAATGTATATTAATCACATAAAGACTAATGAACGCATGTAGATATAAATGATATAACAATAAATAAGGTTAATTCCTTTTTTGTTAGCTGGTCAGTAAAGCTAGCTTTAAGAAATACTAATGTATATTTATCCACTAGAACATTATGCTATTTTACTACTTTGTTAGTTACTGCCCTTAATGCATAAAGTCATCCTACCTTTCAAAATGCCAGACACTACCAGATAGCATAATGCCGTTAAGAAATCCAATGAATACAAATAGGGGGCTGAAATTAATCTATTCTAAAAACATTACATTTTTTCTACTTGTTTTTGCCATTGATGTTAAGAAAGTAAGAAGTATTGAATGGGAATATCATAACTTTTACCAGTGTCTGGCAACACAGCACAAAGAAAACAAATATTCTTTGATCATTTTGTGGGGGCTGGAGGATTCTGGATAATGATTAATAATTACAAGACATTTAGAGGCAATTTTTCAAATCCTATCTAATTTAGCATAATCTATAATACATAAGATTAAAAGATATTCAGGCTGGTGCTTCAATCCTTGTTCAAAGACAAAACCGGTAAAGAAAACATTTTAGTAAAAAAAGAATCAATGCCCGTTTAAGTAGAACAAAGACTAAAGAGTAGTTAGTAGCATGGTGACCACCCACCAATCCAGGGAACGCTAATGAAAGCAGCCCCAAAAGAGGCTGTAGTTAGAAATGAGGAATGTGCTGTCAGGATGATGATGAGGGCTGACATTTTTCCTGGCATTTTAGGCATCAGGAGAATGAGACCCTATCCACAGGATATGAATGTTCACTGGTGTGGTGTCTACTGTTGTGGAGGGGTGGATGCCCAGAACATCTGTGCTCAGCAGATACCTATCATCTTCCAGAGTGTGTCCTTACAGAAGAACAGCTGAGTCCCATCCCATCATTTTCAGATGAAGTAATATCACACAAGGAGATCTGTCTGCAGACTGCAGTCATGCCAAGCAGTGAAGATCTCAAGCACCTTTACAGCATTTCAGTCTACTTTTTTTCTGATAAGAGTTTCCTGGCTGTGATAAAACACAACTTTCAAAGACCAAATTGGCAGAAACCAGCAAAACCAGACTATTGTGACTGTGCTTAATTATCCATTCCTATTTAACTGAAGCATTAGTAATGTTAAAGGGTAACATTAGTAATGCTTGGGGAATTGAAGTATAAGACACCAAAGCTGCAAGGTGCAGCAAACATCAGAAAAATGGAATATGTTGCATTTTACAAAGGTGCTTAGCACATTGCAAGATGTGCTTAAGGCCTTAACTACTCCAAAAGCCTATGCTTGGCGGGACTATCAACACTACACAGTGAAACAGTACAGTGCCTGCTGGCCAAATCTGTTCCAGAAACCAAAACAAAGTAATAATGTCTGCAAAGCATTATCAGCATACAGTGCTCTCAAAACCCATGTGGGTACCCAAAACACTAATCTGTTCTTTGCTCGCACCAGCTTTTGTTGATGACTTAGGACCATTGCAGACTTTCTATACAGGTTGCCCACAGACCTAAAAAGAGAGGCCACATCAGTGCAGGAACTAGTGAGAGTATCTAATCTCAATCTGAAATTGTTCCACCCTGTGTCAGGACTCTGCCTACTCTGTCATGAAAGAACTGGAGATTTTTATTTAGTCACAAATGTACACTGGCGGGCTTGGAGAGCATGTGCCTATGTTTACTCTTAATGAGTAAATGGAATAACTCACGTTGTGGAAGTAAGCAGTCAACCTCAATTTTAATGATCTGGGGACATTCTATGAGTTCTGTGGCATGGCATGTTTTCTGAAGTGAAAGCTTATTTTCATATTTTTCTCTTATCTCTGGCCAAAGAACTTCAAATCATACGATGCAAAGAATCCTGGGTAAATGAGTTCTTTTGAACAGGGAAAGTTAGTAAATATTTTTAATATAACACAAGATGTTAGAAGAAACAATAGATTAATTCCCAGTATTTCAAGAAAGGCAGTAAGTATGTATACATACCTACATATAAATTGTAGTTGTTTCTCTACATAGGAATATTGTCACTAAAGGAAAAAAAACTTCACCTATATGATAACTGCTGGTTACAATTCAGAAAGTTACTGCGTTAAAAGCATTGTGCCAATCTAGAAATTCTTGTAATATCTAAATCAATGTCTTTCAGATGTCTGTCCAAGGAAAACAAAGCTCTAACAATTGAATAACGAAACATCTTTTCACATTAATCAGTAGGAACTTGCTAATTTTCCACATCAGTGGAATTTATCACCTTTGCTAGTTTCCCAGATTTTGATTTCATTTTGGACACTTGGTCTTGAATTATAAGTGCTGCCTGGCTGGATGTAACCATTTCAGTTGAAATCCATTATATCTTATAGAATTATGTGCCTTGTTAGGAAAATGCTAGTTATTTCCATATCAGCATCTGCACTGCGGTGGATCTATTATTAACAGTGAGCTCATTAAAAAAAATGAAAGAATCTGATTTGTGTCTTCAGGCTGGGGGGTTACCAAGGCTTCTGCTGAAACAAATAAGCTGGCTGTGCTGCTTCCAGCTGACACAGCTGTCACAAATACCTCCACCGCCACTGCATTGCGCAGGGATGCTGGGCTACAAGGCCTTGTAGCCATATGTAAACAATACAGTACTGATGACAGGTTTACAACACTGGAGACAGCATGTGCAGCTGTTAGCCACTGGTTTTTATAGTGCAGAACAAATGTTTCTCGATTTGCAGACATTAGGCATGCAGCCTCAACGGGAGCAGGGAGGAGGGAATGTGGATGGCTAGCGGCAGCTCTGCCACACCAGAGAAGGGGCTGAAGGCCATGCTTCCCTCTCCTCACTTCCTCCTCAGTGAAGGAGATGGGATTCCTGTCAACAATGCACCTGTGTTTCATGGTGTATTTCTGAAGGACTCCATTGAGATAAACACTGTGACAGGAACAGCTGATTTGAGCTATGCCTATGCCACCAAGCTAAGTTGCAGCAACAACCATAGAACCATGGAAATATAGAATGTTTTAGGGTGGAAGGGATCTCAAAGATCATCCAGTTCCAACTCTCTGCTGCAGGTGAAGTTATCAACTGCTAGATCAGGCCACCCAGGGCCCCATCCAACCCAGCCTTGAATGCCTCCAGGAACTGGTCTTCCACAATCTTTCTGGGCAACCTATTCCAGCAACAAACTGCCCTCTCAGTCAAAAAAATTCCCCAATAACTCATCTAAATCTTCTTTCCTTTAGTTTAAAACTATTCCCAATTTTCCTATCAATATCTATACATTTAAAAAACTGACTTCTCTCTTGTTTATAATATTGGAAGGGAGTAATGAGGCTTCCCTGCAACCTTCTCTAGACTGTTCCAGCCCATAAGCTGGAATTTAGCTTCATTTGCATATCTTTGCAGAAGAGGAGCTCCAGCCCTCTGATCGATCATCTTTGTGGCCCTCTCTTGGACCGCCTCCCAAAGCTCCACATCTTTTCTGAGCTGGGCAACCCAGACCTGAACACAGTACTCCCGATGGGGCTTCACATGGGCAGAGTGAAGGGGGACAATCCCTTCCTCTACCCCCTAGCCACCTCTCTTCTAACACAGCCCAGGATATTGGGGGCTTTCTGGGCTGCACGCTCACACTGCTGACTCACATTAAGCTTTTCCTTCTACCAGAATCTTTAAGTTCTTCTCAGCAGGAATACTCAAAGTATTCTTCTCCCAGTCTGTGTGCATATCTGTGATTGCCCCAACCCGAGGAGGACTTGCAAAATAAAGTAGATAAGAAAGCATAATGCTGTAATACAAAGTAAAGAAACAGAGGGAAAGAATCTGCTCACCCTTAAAAGGCCTCAAATACACAATAAGCTCCAGCTAGATACTCTCACTTCCACTGCCAATGCTTAAATGAGGTCTGGGAAGAGGTGTCCCTTCCAATCACTCAGGTCCACTGTGTGCACCTGAGTTCCCCTAAGTTGGCCCTGCCTTCCCACTCATGTGTTCAATCACTGTTTCAAGCTATGACTTAGCATTTCCACTGCAGAAGGGATAGTAGAATTTGGAAATTCTATCCAAAAGTTCTTGAGTGTAAGAATATATAAAGTAGGAAGACAAGGAGTAATGATGCCTTGCTTTATCCTTCTCTACTTAACTCAAGTGCTGATTACTTTCTGACCCAGCAGACAGCATATAGACTACAAATTAAAACAGGTAGGAAACACCAAAAGAGAAGGAAATTAAAAAATAGTAAGTTCTCATCTTCTCATAAACCACATCCCAAAACAATAACAATACTTTATAAATAATTATTACACTGTCACACTCCCTGGTGTATGTGTACATTGTATTAAGACTTGGGCGTCTCAACTAGCCAAGCCATGTTAAAGTGCATCTTTGTCAGCAAAGTAATTTTAAGCCTGTATTTCAATACTTGCTGTCTCACATAATTTCTAGTGACAGAAAGTTTCTAGCTAATTAATAATAATGAACATACCGATGAACACCTAGGTCATGATAACTCAGTAGCATGCACTGGTAAAAATGAAATGCTCTGGGACCTGTTTTCAAGCCTCACAAGCAGTGTCACTGCATAGTTTGTGCCCTAATAGTCATCTTCCACTACATTGTTTGGGACCATTTGATGTCCTCAGGACAGTCCCTGACCATTACTATCCTCTGACCCCAGACTGGCCATGCATTGGTCAAAATTATACAAAAGGAGTATATGAAAATATAAAGAGCATTGTGGGTCACAACTTGTGAGAATGTGCTTGTCACATTTAGTATATCAATATGGATGTAGCTTTAGCACAGATGGTAGTGTTAAAGCATTAACTGCTGATTCCACTGGACGATGGGCTGCTATGTTATGCTGGAACTCCCTTTTGCAAGGGAAGCAGTTGGTAACACAGCAAAGCAGATGCAAGATCTCAAGATGCAACTTTCACTGAAGACTTTCAAGATAAACAAAAAGGACCGCTTGCTCACAAAATAATGTAACTACAGAAAATAAAATATCTGGGAAAGCTGTTGCTTATTTCAATCTGCAATCATTTTAGAAATTGGAAAATTGATCTGGACTGCAAAATCAACTATTTGCAAAAATCTTTTCTTGCTTCTTCTTAGTCATGGTATTGCTATCTTCCACATTGATTATTTTTTTTTTTTCCTATGAAGGAGAGGAATTGACAATTCAAGGAACTTCAGGAAATGTGTTTCCTTTAGTTTATGTTTTCAGAAATGTGCTGAATTCAAAATGATATTACTTCTTTTATTTAAAGTATCTTTTTCTCCCAGGTAAGTTGAATTTTTACACCCTATTTTGCTACACCGATAGCAAATGAAAACCTCAGAAGTAAATGAAAACAAGCTTGCAAGCTTGTTTTAAAAAGTGTTGGTTTTTTTTTATCCCACTAGATTAAATCTCACCACATGACTATAAGGAATTGCAGTGTGATAAAACAATATTCAGCAAGAAATTTTAATGTAAGCCAAATGATTACACTGTGATATAGCCAAGGGGAAATCATAAAGGGAACAATCTTGATTTGAGAGAGAAAGATCTGTAATTGCTGTATTTGATACTTAGCAACATGTCCAGATGACTGGGTGACACATTTGAGAGAATTATTCCATCATATGGCTTTTGGGAGAGCTGTTATTTATGACATTCCAAGGTCTTCATCCTCTAAGTTTAATTTTTGAAGTTGTTCATATCCTTCTCAATATTGGTGGGTTGTTGTTTTTTTTCTGTAAATGCTGGAAATAATGACTATTTATGACATATTCTACTTACACAATACCCATTTTGTCTTCTAACAAGGTCATACTATTGCTATCTATAAAAATTGCCACATTCTTGCCACAAAAAGCGGATGCAGCAGGAAAGAGAACTTCAATTCTGTGTAACCATTTACATGTGATAGGTACATTTCCACAAATGACTTCCAGCCTACCACACATGCTCTGCCTTTTAACTCTGGGTGGGGCTTTATAACCATCATAAACTTAATCCTCTAATAGATAAAAGCCTGTAAGAACAGATGGATGATGAGATTGATGATAGTGCTCTCCTGCCCTCTCTTCCTTCCCCAGTGAGTACTAGAAACTGACACATGTGCCCATATGGAGGCATATGAGAAGTTTGCTCCTGTTTTAACTCCATCTGCTAAACAGGTGGGTTGTGTTAGTTATGCATGATCCACTCCACCCCAGTGCTGCCTCTCACCGCTGATGATACATTGTTCCCTCTGCTTTGCAAAGCAGGGTGTTACCCTGCACCTTCTGAAGCAAAACTCTCATCTCATCATCCATTACAGATCTGAGCTGTAGAGCAATGTGGTACTTCCTCTTGCCTGTTCTCAGCTTTGGCATGGCCACACACTGGTGAGGACTGCATGCTTACCATTTTGTACTCAGATAGGCAGACCGGATAGGGTAAAACAAAGGATCAGGTTCTGTAGTCTCACTTTAAAGGACTTTGCTGAGACAAAGAGACAAGATCTGACAATGGTCCTCTGCAGGGTTTTCCATTCACAGCACTGTGTTTAATTCAAGTCATGTTATACCCCCCCCAGTAATGGCTTTGTTACTGTAATTACCTCAGATAGTGATTGTACTTGACATTCTATTATTTGGTTCGCAGAAGCCAGGCAAATTTTTCCATGCTGAAGTCCTTTTTATTGCTTATTAGTTACCTGTTCACAAATCCCTTCATTTGAGTTCGGGTTTTATTCTTAAGTTTTGAAGTACTGAATATGGATTATTTTTCTCATTCTTGTTTTTGTTATTTTTAATAGCTTGTTGTTCTTAAAAAGCTGTAACATCAAGTCATCCACTGATGCAATCCATGACTCACATGACACCTTTTCTGTATTTCAAATGAGCAGTTGAAATTATATATTAAGAGATGCCAATTAAATAAGTGTTAAATTGGGCATAAAAACAATTCAGGATACTATAGATAAAATGAGGTCAGAATAATGACAGATGAATGGTGTAATTTTTGCAATGCTACTGAATGATGATCAAGAAAAACAAAATAATGGCAGAGCAAAAACATAACGCAGGAAATATGAACAGATATGAATATATCTGTCTGAAATTTGAAGTAGAAAATCTATGTCTAAACATACAGAAATTATTTAGATGCATCAAGTCACTTTACTTTTCTATTGTTTGCATGCTGGCATTATCCCTGATCCCAAGTACTTTTCTGTGTTTTATGCTCTTGGATTTGTACACAGCAGTGCTGCTTCTGTCAGATTATTTCTGGGACTCACATCTTCTCATGCCCTCAGCTGAAATTTCTGATCATGTCTTTATCTCTTTCTGTCTATTTTATATTGTTTTGCATCTTTCTCAGATAACCATTCCCTACCGCACGAAGGAATTCAGTATCTCCTTTCAGTTAAAGGACACAAACAAATAAATACAAACAAAAAACTTTTTACATCGAATTGTAAATCCTCAGTCATGTCTACAAAACTCACCAAATAGTTTGGATATTAAAATGGAGCAATACAATTAGTGAGGCAGTATTCACACTGCTTTGGTGATTCATCTGTAAGCTGACAACCCTTCAACAGTTGAAGCAGAGCACAACACTCTGTATTTACCAGCCTGGAACACATCACAACTATATCCTCCTCTAAGTGGTTCAGACCCTGCTCCAAATGTTGGGTTGTGAATGTTAGCATATGCTAGGAAAAGCAACAACCTTTTTGTCAAGGGAAGACTCCAGGGAAGTCCCCAGAAGACTTCCAGACCTAGAAGGAGCACTGTGAGGCAAATCTTTGCTGTTTTCCACTACATACAGGAGAAAACGTATGAGATACTGGCAGGCTTAGAGGGACTGCAAGGTACATGGACACACACCAGCAACCTCCAAACTTTTTTGATCATACATCATTATGTCCTGGTTTCAGATGCGACAG
>NW_024962263.1:47403859-47424028 GCF_019238085.1 Lagopus leucura
TTTTTTTTTTTTTTTTTTTTTTTTGGTTGTCTCCTCCATCCGGCTTGGAGAAGGAAGTGAACAAATGACTGTGGTGCTCAGCTGCCTTACAGGTTAAACCACAACATATTAACAGTAACAAACATTTGACTATGTATCTCAATATGCGTATATTTGTTAATAAATTACATACAATTACTTACTGCTGTACTAATACATTTTGTACAGTATCAAATATACACAAAAATAATAAAAAATAAAGTGATGGGATAGCTGAAATAAGTGCTATTCTAAAGTATTTCATTTAGAAATATTCATATATTTTTACAAGAAATACATCATTACTTCATCCCAGTGGACTGTCTTCCACACTTCCTGAGCCACATCCCATTTTGGAGCCCACTACCCTAGATGGTGCTGAGACAGCTTAGGTTTTCTAATAACAAAGAGGAATGTTTCCTCTTCCTCCAAGATGAAGGTTTTAGATCAGGAGAATAAGTAGTTCAAACAAACGCTAGAGGAAACCAGAAGCAGAATGGCACAGGTTCTGAAATCTCCCTTTCTAATCCTCTCACAACAACTCTTCACTGAGGAACACGATGAAGAATTTGCACGTGTTTGGTTGCTCCAAATTTACCAGGAGTTATCTTTCTTGATTATAATATGAGGATTATTTTAATGACAGAGCCATATAACTAAACTACTTTCTCTGCGATATAATGAAAATCTGTAAAATGTGTTCAACAGTTCAGAAAAACCTAGTCATCAATTCTCAATGAATGCTTAATATTATTTTCTATCAATTTCCCTCACTTGGCTCTAGCTTGGTAAATTTCTACAGTTGTAAATCACTATTCCACCTTAAATAGCTTTTTCTACCAAAAGGTGAGACGTCCCTCTTCCGTCATCAAAAAAGCCTGTACAAGCCCAAAAAAGTTGTACAACTTGTATGCCTAAGGAAATTTGAGGATGTAAGGCCATGGTTCTTAAGCAAACCTAACTTACAGAAATGATCCCTTGCATACATTATAAGGGAAACTTGCTTACAAATACAATGAGAAAATACATTTGAATATAATTAGTGTTCTTATTTGTTCTTATGTATCAAATATTTTCTTCATCCCCAAACAAAGGTTTTTTCAATACATTCTTGAAAGCCTTGTACAGAGTAAAATCCATTTTGGATCTATTAAACACTGGAAGACTGTCTTGTTCTATGGAAACACTGTACTGACTGTTGCATAAGAAGAGTTGCCAGTATAGTCTTACTATTGCTATGCTCTTGTTGTCTAGAAAACCTTTATAACATTGAGAAGAAACAGCTTGAAATGAATAAAAACTGCAAAGTCCAAAGTGTCACCAGAACTCCAGTAATATTCCAGTTTTCCACAGTGAAATTTCATGCTCGGAGCTTATGAAATAAACAGTGCAGACAAGCAGCTTTTTGCTGTAATCTGACTTGCAATTTGCACCTCTGAAAAAGCAATATTCTTTTTTTCCTTATTCTTCAGTCCTTTTAATCAACATGTCTCATTCCACCTCATGGCTGGCACCTCTGCTGCAAGAATCCAAATTTTCATTAAGATATGCTAAAAGTAATACAATCTCCTAATGAACCTCTTCACACACAGAGAGAAAGAGAGAGAGAGAGAGAGAGAGGAACAAAAAAACCCTGAAGGAAATCAATTATTCTACATTATTTTGTACTCTGCTTAGAAATATGTGGTTTGCTGACCTAAACACGAGGGAATGGATGACTTATGAGCACTCACATAGTTATCTGCTAGTATGTTGATTAAATGTTCCCTGGGGCTCCTGAGACCTCCATCTTCTTGGACTATGAACTTCATGTGTTGTACAATGCATGGACACCCAGCTGCCAGCTTTCCCCAAGTCCATTCAGTCCATACCCTGTGACACAGCTTGTTGCATACCCACCCAGGGGCAGTACCCTTAGGAGAGGGCAGCTTGCATGAGGCATCTGCCAAAAGAACACTTATTTCATCTGTCTTGCAGGTTTCTCTTGAGAAATCACCAGGAAAGACAGCAATGAGGGATGGGCCATGAGCCAGGGGAGCCGTCTTGGCAGACTGCACAAACCCTGCAGATCACAAGCCGAATCCCTCCTGATTGAAACAATAAAGCTGCTTAGTATTTATTTTTATTCTTTCTCTCTGGTATTTTCTATCATATTACAAGCTGTGAAACCACTTCATTTCTTATTTACCAGATGCTAGTTCCTGTCTTGTTTATGATTTGGAACAACATTTATATGGAGAACAACTTGAACCCAATTAAAAGTCACAGGAAGGAAGAAAAAACAACCTGAAGTGTCCTGAGAACAATTTTTATTTTTTTTTAATTTTCTTTTTTCAGTGGAGAAGTATATTTTCACATTTAAAACTAGCTGACTTTTTAAATAAGGGAAATAATATCTACTGGTAGATTGGAGGGTGGTAGTTCTTTGAGGTCACAATTTTGCCAAGTGTTCAGAAGAAGTAGCAGGTCTCCTCTTCTCCTCCCAGTTTTGAGGAGGAACACTAGGCACTCTGCATTTTCAATTCTTATCTGGCTTCCCAGGTTTGAATTAAATAATGGATCCAAAGAAATGCAGTGGAATGAAAAAAAAATAATTCTCTATGTCCTCTGAAAGAGGCCAGTGCCGTCAAAAGCCCATTTAACACTTCAGCATACTCTGGTTCCAGGTTCTTAGCTGCAACAGCCACATGTATAATGTTTGGGCTGTTTCTGACAACCAGATGAGATTCTGCTGGGTTTTATTTCCCATAGAAAATATCAGCTGAGACCTTGTCATTGCTTGCAGTATTTTTATAGTTCATTGTACAGAGCCTCACTTTTAATGCAGGTAAAACCAGACATTCTGAAGTATGCATTTTCTTTTACTTTGGTTGTTTTCTTTTCTAAATCTACACTTCAAGCAGTTGACACATTTAGCAGAAAGACTGGCCTCCAAATTGAAATTGCAGGAAACCACAACACTGAAGCACACACTAACTGCAGACACAGCTTGAATCTGAAAGTAAGACTAGCTGCATCTGTGGGGTAATCTCACTTGGCTAATTTATGCCTTCACAGACAGGACTAAGCAACTTTGCAATTTCATTGCATAGCATCTGTGCAACACTGGACACCAGCTAGAGTATCTGTGTGATCTCTTATCACATTTTGCAGATTTAGTGACTTTGGTCCCTGTTAGCTGCAGGTATGCAGTAAATATGCTCTCTGTCTGCTGCCAAGCATCTGTATAGACTTAAACATCTGTAGAGCAGAAGCTTAAAAGGGTTGTGTAATATAATGAACAGCAGACTACATAATTACTCTTTATTTGCTTGTAAAAAATTAGTTACTAGAAGAATTGCGGCGGGGGGCCGCCCCCACCCAAAAAAAAGCTACTTCAATTAAATCAGCAAATGCATTTGCATTAATTCTGCCAATGAGAATATAATTTCAAAGTGGCCAGGGTGAGTGTAAGGACAGTGAAAATAGATTTTTTTTTTTTTTTCTTCTGAGAAGCTGGCAGTAATACAACAAGCCTTTGCAATAATTCCTAAGAGTTATTGATTTTGGAGCCAAAAAGAACCATTGCATTAATCTGGCTTGACCTCTTGCACAGTAGAGGATTTTGCCCAGCAAATTCTCGAACAAGCTCAGTAGCATTTTACTTAGCTTATGAAGACCTGAAAAAAAAAAAAAAAAAAAATAGAAAATAAATAAATTTTAAAAAGGCCTGAAATAGTGAAGGAGCTGAAATCTGCAAGTTCTGTTCATGATGTATAATAAAAATAAGAGTGAATTTGATATTTCTCAACCAGATTTATCCATGTGTCACATTTAGAGTCTGCCACATTTTCACAGAACTTCTGAATTTGACTCTGTCAATCATAAAAATCCTTCCTTTTCTGACTAGTAATGAAAAAAACACACTACATTTAAGATTCATTTCTTCTGGGGCAATATATTTGAGTTGTGCTAGATGGAGCAAGCAGAATTTAACATCTACACCATGACTCTGGTGTGATATAAATATGATCTAGACTGATCTAATAGTCCACATTGCTATCTGAAAAAGAGAAAATAGCAGAGTTAGAAAATGTGACTAATGCACTGAAATACAGCCATTCACCTGAGCGTGCAGAGAACATGAAGCAATAACCCTAAGGAATAAAAGACCTGCATGCAGCTCTGCACAGCGTGCCCTCTCAGAACTGTGGTGTGAAATAGGAGAACATGTGGGTTTCATGTTCCACAAGTTCACCAAAGTAAGTCATACAATTAGTAGGCTACAAATGTTGCTATAACTTTGTCTAGTGGAGGATACAAAATAAAGGATCCCTTACACAGTTTCACTCCTGTTTATATTCATCATCCCCAACCCATCCCCACTCCTGCCATTCAATGAGCCAGAGATGGTTAGGGAGAGAGCCAGAGATATATTTTGGGAGGACATGATAGCAGCCTTTCAGTACCTAAAGGGGATCTACCAGAAAGAAAGGGACATACATTTCTACAGGGTCTGTTGTGATAGGATAAGGGGAAATGGTTTCAAACTAGAGGAAGAGAGATTTAGGTAGGATATAAGGAAGTTTTTTAGAATAAGAGTGGTGAGGTACTGAAACGGGTTGCCCAGAGAGGTGGTGGATGCCTTGCCCCTGGAGACACTCGAGCTCAGGCTGGATGAGGCTCTGAGCAATCTGATGTAGCTGTAGGTGTCACTGTTCACTGCAGCGGGTTTGGACTAGATGTCCTCTAAAGATCCCTTACAAATGATTCTATGATTCTATAATATTTTTTGTTAAGGCCTTCTCTTTGATCAGCTCTGACTTTTGATGTGTAAAGAACTTTAAAGCTCTATGGAGTAAAATGAACAAATTAAGTACTACTCATAGATTCTTCTCTCCTTCTGCTCAGCTTGGAAATGATCTTTTTTCTCTATAAAATCTTGAAGTTTAGAGTGACAGAAAACTTGAAGGGAGAAGACCATCAGATGGGGAAGGATCCTTCTGCAGCCTGACCATCCAAGAGCTCCAAGATGGTGCTGGAAGTACTACACAGCCTGGGGTTCAACTGCAATTTCCCATTGCTGAAGAAAAACAAAAAGCTGTTGTCAGAAGTGTTTTTTCTTTGTTCCTTTGACGTGAGTCCCTCATGACATACAAATATCTGGAAACACTAACAGTAGAATAAGTAATCACTGTGAAGCTCAGAAGGCGCATTTAGGTCATAAGCATTCTTGTTCATTGCAGAAGACTGTGCTATGTATGTTAAAGTTCTGTAAATTTCTTAACAGTCCAAGTTAATTTAAAAATCATTGCAAGAATCATCAGAAGAAATAGCTTTGTATTTAAGTCCCATCTTTCAACTAAAGTTGATGTGTCAGCTGAAGTCGTGTAGAGACAAACAATTTCTTTACAGGATATACCTCAAGAGAGTATTTTCAGCACTGGAAACTATGAGATGGCGTTTCAGTGCCCTGCAATATTCGATAGCTTTGATCTGTAGTATCTACAACAGAAAAGATGCCAAATTATTGAAAGCATGAGAACTAAGTTATAAAATTTGAGTGTGTGCACCTGTCATACATAAAATGCATCTTTTTGTGTTCCAGTTGGCATTTGAACTAGAAGAAATACATATCTTTGCATTCCAAGCTGCCTATATGCTCGGTTGTAGTTGTCATTTTCTCATACACATAGGCTCTTTAGGTATTGAGATATGCTATTCAACTGAGATAAGCAGTGAAACACCCATACATATGAGGAAACCAAATAAATAATGTGCCTTTTGTTTAGAACAAGTCAGTTAAAATGTTAAACTCTTGAAATTTAGAATTCAACTACCATGTTATTTATAATAAATTCTCCATACACTGAATTTCCACATTTAAAACAAGATTACTGAAGTGACCATATGTTATTCTGCTGTATATTGGATTTTTAGTCCTATCTCTTCCTCGTTTCTGGATTTTATGACTATTACATTTTCCATCTCCCGAAAGTCATCAAGCTGACAATACTTATATTTTAAGGGCTTGAAGTGGCTACTTCACTTCTTTCTAACAGTTAAGATGGTGGTTGCTGTGCATGCATATGTTTAAAACCAGTGAACTGTATGGTCATATCACAACAGCACTTATGCCTCTTTAACCACTGGTTCCAGCTGTCAGAAGCATTTGTTGGATTTGAAAACGTAGTCTAAAATGAGAGAGAATGGTTATTAATGATACTGAATAACTAGTGCACTATCCCTCTCTAGTGATGGGAGTCTCCTGCCATGAGGAATTAGGTTTGAAAAATTTAACTCAGTGATTGGATAAGATGAACCTACTACAATTTCATGACACTATGACTTCAGAAACATTAGCAATTAAATTAAAAAAAAAAAGTAAATAGCAAAAGCTTTCTTTATACTATATATAGATATCGTATAAAAACAGAACATCCTACATTTAACTGACACCGAGCCCATTCTCAGAGCTTTAGGCCTTCCTAGCACAAGTTGGTTCCCTGGAGATGTTTGTGCCCAAAACACTGGTAGCGGATGGTGGCTGAAGACTAATGCATTCAATATTAAAAATCTTATTTAAAAAAAAAAAAAAAAAGATATTTTATTATAATAGGTGGATCTCTGGTGTCATAAAGAAAGAAGATAGATGAAAAGACATGATACAAATTTTTTTTTTCTTGGTGCATGTATTTTTTTTTTAAGTAGGACACTGCCACCTAAGAGGAAGATAATTTATAGTAATCAACTCTGCAAACCTTGCTCCTGTCACTGCTGTTGCTCTTTGATAGCAGATGAATAAGCAGTACAAGAAGTGGCAATAAGGTGCAGTAGTTCCAGTTTAGCAGACATATACCAATCTTGCAGGGCAAGAGTGTATTGTGCACTCAAAAATAAGCTGCATTGTGTTCTTACACTTCCCTTTTGAAAGTCACAATTTTTTTCCTTTAAATTATATATGTGTATATATATGTATACAGACACAAATAACCCCTACTTGAAAATAACAAATAATCTCTGTATGAAAAAGTAGTTCGATCGACTGTAACATTCACACCTATGCTGGTATCTACCATGGCTGGAAGAGTGCACTGTGCTATTTCCATGCATGGACAGGGCCTGGATGACCAGAGTTAACAGACTGTGTAGAAGTATAGATGTTGTATATAACATACTGGTATATATTTATTTAAATAGGCATTACTGATGTACTTAAGATATCTGTTTAATGACAAAAAAGTATTTTATGTTTTAATGCAATGATCCCTGTTTCTAACAGTTACTGTTTTATCAAATCCTGCAGTCCAGAGAACTCTGGATGAGAGTTAGTGAGAAAATATGATTGATGCGAGTATGAATACAGATTCATTGATCTGTTGATGATAGTACCAAAAAACAACCTGACACGGGTCCAGTTGGCAGAGACCGACATGAGGATATAAGAATATGGACATTTATCTCTTGGAACTTATATGTCTGCCATTTGAACCAACAAGGCTGCATAACATCCTAATGTACTTGGCCAAGGCAGCAGCCAGCAACATTACCATTCAGAGACTTTGAAATGAAACACCCTTCACCCTGTTTATGCTTCATGCATGATTAAGAGCTAAGAAAGCAAGCTGTATTTGTATGACAATCTGTCAAGGAGACCAACCTTTTGTACAACGACAAAACAAACTTCTAAACATATTTTCAATGTGAAACCTCTTGTGTAGCTGTTTATAGAGTACTGCAGGAAAATTATATTAAAAGGACATGAAGGCTGAAAAGTCAAGATCCTCAAAGTCAGTAAGTATTGAAATTCTAACTGTTTATGAAACCAAAATTTTGTTCTTTCAGTAATACTTGTTATAAGTTGTATCTTTGTGTAGGACCTAGGCCATCCTCAGAGCAGAGAATCAATGGTGCTCACTATTTGAGGAGCTCTTGATATTTTGGTTTGTCATCACTAGTCAGTGAGATTTGTTTTATTTACTTACATGCTCATGTACATGCTATTCAACGCTGCTTTGTACTCCAGCATCCTTTACATCATGTCACAAGATAATAGGATAATTCAGACTCGACAGGACCTCAGAAGTTCTGTGGTTCAGCACAAAGTACAGACTTTCCGAGTAACCTGTTCCACTGCCTAGTTACCCCGTCTACAAAAAGCTTTTTCCATACATCCAGTCTAAGCCTCTTCTGTTTCTGCATATTCCAATTGGCTCTCGTCCTCCCACTCTTACGTGTGTAGGCTGACACTGGCCTTTTGGAAGCCTCCCCATGAGTGCTGGAGGCTGCTGTTAGGTTCTCTCAAAGGCACCTCTTCTCCAGTCTACACCACTCCTGCTTCTCCATCTTCTCACAGGGCAAGTGCTCAAGCCTCAACTGTCCTGCTGACAAACCAAATTCATTACAATTTGTCAATGTCTTGTGTGTCCAGAAATGGACACAGTACTCTAAATGTCATGTAATGAATGTTGAGTGAGGAGGGATAGTCACTTCCTTGGATCTATTGCCTTTTTTCCTGCCTGCATGCCTTCAATCTTTCCAGAATGCCTCTTTCCATGGTCCTCTTAACTCATGAACTCCATCACCCCTGCACACTCTTGTTGCATGGCTTCCTTCACAGCAAATAATCAATATTTTTGTATCATTCAGTACATGGTGCTGTTACTCATTTACTGTATGCTACCTAGTTCTTCTGATTAGAGGTGTGGGTATTTCTGCATAAAGTTTTCTGCAAAACTCTTATCTGTCACATCTGAGTATCAATTCTTTCTGTAGCCTCCAGGAAAGGTAAGGTGATGGGTGTAGAAATGTTCTGATTTGGAATTATTTCTGCTGATTTTGAACTACATTTGAAATGCAGAAGTCGGAATATTCACAGGATTTACCATTATGTAGCGCATTATGCATTCTGATAACAACTCTGAAAAGTTAGTTGGGGCCAAGAATAATCTCAGAGGCTAAATTTGTGCACCCAGGAAGTGAGAAACACATTCCAAGAATTATTCATACTTTCAGACATCTGGCTTTAGAGCTGTCAATCACTATCCCTCTTCACTGACTGCATGAAGAGTTAGGGTTCCACATTTCAGACAGTTGTGGAAAGTTTGGCTGATTTGGACCACATGTGAGTCCCCAGTAGACTTCTGTCTTGCAAGGGAGCACTGAAAGCTACAAAAGCACATAATTGTAGTCTGAGCCTCTCTCACAAAATGCTACCATCTGCCATACATCAGCAGGCATCTTACAGGTACTAATTATTTTCAGTAGATGTTCTTGCCTAATTGCCTGAGTGCAGTCCAGCCATTCACTGAGCAGGGCAGGAGACTTGGGAGATGCAGTTTATGTACTGCACACATCATGAGGCAATTGACAACAGTGACATAATGTTTATATAGAATTCTCCTGGATAGTCATACAGTCATCTTAAGTATTTGACTGGCAACTTCAGCAGCAATCCTATCAATAAGCTTGAGAATTTATTTGCTCACTTAGGTAAATATTTATGAAACACTAAAAATGCCCAAAGCATAATAGCTCATCTGAGCTGAGTCAGCAGATTCAGATCTTTCTGAAAGCTTAAATCACCACAAAAAACAAAATAAGGTACATATCTGAGATCAATGGGAAGGCTGTCAATTATATGGAAACTAAAAGGAGAGAGTCAGAGGGTCACACAGAGAGACATAAGGGTACAAATGGATTCAGAGTTGGGGAAATAAAAAGGCAGCACCGAAGTAATTCATGATATTTTGCAAGACTGAGTGGAAAACATGGGTCTCAGAGGAGCCAGAGTCCAGCAGAAATGTGCCTGGAGGTAAGATTAGGATTCAATATTTGGAGTAAAATTACTTGAGCAAAAATTCAGGCAGATTCTAGTTTTACCCAAGCTACCTCCATAGTTAAAAGTTATTCATCTCAATAGCAGTGCTGTCCTGTGTCCATCAGTATAGAGAAATTTGTGTACTTAAAGTAGCTAGGAATTTTTTGAGAAAACGAGACAAAGATAAGCATGTTAGGGGAAAATTAAATTAGGACTGTGAAAGTGTAAGCTCATTCTGGCTACAGGCTTGTAGGCTTACTTACTTACTACAGGCTTGTATTACAGGCTTACTCTGGCTACAGCAAATTTTCATGCTTGAAGATTTCTTTTAAGAGTGGATTGTGATGCATCTCATCTTGCAAAAATAATATCTGAGCCAATCTACAGCTCTCAAAGCTGGCACCATGGTTAGCTTAACTTCCCCCACTCTTTTCTAAAATGAGCAGCTCTGAAGTTACAGAAGAGATGAAAGCATTATTCTTCTGTACTAGGCACTCCAGCTACCAGTGAAAAATGGGGAAAAACCATACACACTTCACTAAGAGCGGACTAAATTAATTGAACTCTACTGACAAGTGGCAGATAACAAAAGGTTTATGAACTGAGGACAGGACCCAAATCCTCTGCTGTTGCAAACTACTTCTGACTGTCCATGTCAGCAGTGCTTACAGACAGATATGTCTGGGACATCAGCTCCTTAGGAATGCTGTTTTTAGAAATGATAGAGAGTGTCCATAATTTCGTTCTACAGCTAAATAACAGTTCTAGAATGGATGAGATAGTTAGAGTGTTCAGGCTCAAAGTATTCTCAGATCACCTCCTCCACATGAATTACCATGCTTATCAATGGTGCCATCTTCTACAATGAATTTAGGTGCTCTCCTCATGTTGCTCTTGAAAGAGCAGAAACACATCACTAGGGAATGGAATTGGCTGGAAAAACTGTGATGAAATGTTTCTTACTCTTGAATTCAGCAATATAAAAATGCTGAGTAGAAACAGTTCAAAATGAGCTATATTTGCACAGCTAGGTAGTTTTTAACCTTTGTGAAAGTTTGCAATAAAGAGATTTCTTAAAATTCTGATTTTATGTGAAATTCCTAATAAGAAATAATATGTACCCTACTGTTGTGAATAGCTGCAGTCTCTGTAAAGGAAGAATCCATCAGACATCTCTTTGCAACACACAGGAGACATCAGGTAAAATCATTTGGTAAGTATCACCCAAAGGTTAGTTTTCCATGTTTAAATTTAATTTCTCTTACTGGCTTGAATCATTCACAGAGATATATGTGATGCATCCTGGAGTCTAGTGAATAAGAGAGAATTCTCCCAGAGAAGCTGAAAAATAAGGAAAATTAAATTAAAGTGGCTGGGGGGAAACCAGCAAACTGCTCTATATTTCTTTTTTCTTCTACTTGGGAGATAGCAAGTGTGTGGATGTAAAGCTGTTTAGTCTCCTTTACTTGCTGAAGATAAAGAAAAGATGACTTTTCTCTCTGGCAGACATACCAAAATGCTGACAGCACACTGTATTATTCATTTGCAGTGTATGAGTCATTGCCTGCTGTATTAGTCAAAGAAAATTATTGTGACCAAGGGGAAAGGTGAAAAATAGTACAAAACAGAATTATAGACCTCTGTGTACCATACTTTATTACCAAATTTACAAGCAGCCATGTGCCAAGACAAACAAGGAACTGACCCATAAGACAGCAGAGAACAAGAGGTGGTGGTTTTGGCCCACGGTTGTATACACACTTGTGGTCTTCATTTCTCCTCTCTAGCATCCCAATCCTTGTAGGTCAAAACTTTCAAAATAGAATGCAGAAAATTGCTTCTCTAGAAGTATTGCACTGTTTAAACCACAAGATTAAAAACAGCCTGGAATAAATGTACCATTCCCTTATAATATTTCACCTGTAGAATTCAAGTATTATCAAACAGAAAAATGCCAGTGAAATACTGCTGGTTCTTAAAGGTAGAAACCAGAGCTTTCCAGCTCATCTCAAAAGCAGTTCATAGCTAAGCCAAGAAATGAGCTCTGATGTCCCAGTGATGAGAATTGCTCATAATCCACGTGACACCCCCATTTCCTACTGATGGATTTAGTTCTTCTTGCACAAAAAGATGAGTTCATAGAATCATGTGAGTTGTAAGGGACCCTTAAAGGTCATCATATCTAACTCCCTTGCAATTAAAAGGAACATCTACAGCTCAATCCCTTTGCTCAGAGCCCAATACAGCCTGACCTTCAGTGTCTCTAGGGACAGGACATCCACCACCATCTGTCCCAGTACCTCACCACCCTTAGTGTAAAAACTTCTTCCTTATATCCAATCTAAATTTACCATTTCTTAGTTTGAAACCACTTCCCGTTGTCCTGTCACAACAGACTCTGCTAAGGAGTCTATTTTCTTCTTTCTTATAGCTCCCCTTTAGATACTGCTATCAGGCTGCTATCAGGTCTCCCCGGTGCCTTATCTCTAGGCTGAACATCCCCAGCTCTCTCAACCTGTCCTCACAGGGAGGTGCTTCATCCTTTGCATCACTTGTGGCTCTCCTCTCGACACACTCCAGCAGGTACATATCTCAACAGAGTACTCCAAGGGAGGTCTCACCAGCATAGAGTAGAGGGGCAGGATCACCTCTCTCAACCTGCTGGCCACACTTCTTTTGATGCAGCCCAGGATACGGTTGGCTTTCTGGCCTGGGAGGAAACATTGCTGGCTCATGGTCCAGCTTTTCACCCATTGTTACCCTCAAGTCCTTTTTGGCAGAGCTGTTAAGATATTGAGGTGGAGAGAAATTGGCTCTGTGCTAGGGCAGCTGTTCTGGAATTGAAATAAATTTCAATTTCTTCCCTGAATTTCCCATTCTTAAGCAAGCCCCTTGTTTAATATATATATATTATATTATACATATATATATATTCTTTATTTTTATACATTTATATATTTATTATTGCTGTATATATATATATATATAATAGGGCTAAAGATAGCTTTTTAGCTCTCAGACCTTCCAAGCCTGTGAGGTACTGAGATACTCTGAAAAAAGCGTTGCTTAGAAACAAAAAGAAAAATCAAAGGTCTCTAATTTTGCCTCTCATGGTGAACTTGGAGACCAAAGCTGTACTCTGAGACCGAGTTTTTCTCTTAACGTTAGTTCACAGGCAGTATCCAGAGCAGGACTGTGTTGTGCTTTGCTTTGAATGCCAGGTTACACAGTAGCAAGCGCAGCATCTCAAGCTGCTGGCCCCAAGCTGCTCTACGGCTGCACAGCCTATCAGTGGTGTTACTCCAGGTGACAGCTTGCCAGCTCTAGAGGTGCTTCCGAACCTCTTAGCCCTCCAAAGAACTTCAGCAAGCTGAGCAGAAAATAGCTGCTACCAGCAGCCACTGCACTGAGTAGGACTCTGATTTAAATAATTCATTTTGATAGCAATGCATAGGTGGAGCAGTCATTCATTTTTTCACTTCATAGTTTTCCTAAATATCTTTGCAATTAGAAGGTCTACAAGACATGTTCCTCAGCGAGTATACTTACTTTCTATTTCTTCTTGCAAAAGTATAACATATGTACAATCATTCAATACCATTTAATCCTTCATTACTCTGAAACTATGGCTATAATGACACACTTTGATTTCATGTTTTAAAGGAATTTTTAATTCTTCTCTGCTTTCACTGTCTTTAGCAAGCCCTCTCAAGCACCGTGCAATCTTCTGTCTCTCTATAGTCTTAAAGTATTTCAGAGTATCAGACAGCACTAGCTTTCTCATTAAATCACTCTTGGAGGCTGTCTACTCATGGAGGAGTACTGTGTAGTCTATGGCAATTCTACAGGTATTTAAGCTTGTTTCAGTACTGATTTCAGCCCACTTTATCACAAAAACAAAAGTGTTTTATTTGTTGCATTTTTCTTAGAAGCATGAAATATTTTGTTTTCATAATCAACTCCTAATTTCCATTTAAAAGTATCACAAAATATGAAACTGTTAGTTATCTTTCCTCTTCACTGTACGGTTTCTAAAATTGTCAAAAGGAACCAAATATTTAATGAATAGCTCAGCAGATGAATAGATAAAATTAAAACAAAGGATGTTTCCTGTTTAGGTAGGAATGCTAGTACTTGTAACGTGGTGATTCATAAAATAGTTTTTCAATATCAGAGCAAGAGAATGAGTGAAGAGCAGTGGTGTTCATGCAGACCTCTCTGTAAGGTATATTTCTCCACTTTAGCTATCATTTACAGGTTTGCCTGAAGCTTGTTGCTGACTTCTCTATTTGATTTCAAAAATAACCTCTAGCTTTAAGCATAGCCTTCCCACATATTGATGACCTTTTAAATAATTAAAATGCTAACAGTTCATACGAGCTATTATGCAACTCATTCTTCAAAGCAGCAGGCAAAAGACCAAAACTGAGAGACAGAAAACTTGTCTGTGCTACTTGTTTTTGACTTGCTTTGTTTTTCTGACAGGCTCTGTTTGAGGAAAATTGAGACGTGTGCTTTGTTACTGGTTCAATGCTCAGAAATGCTTCAGTGTCATGTCATTATTCATCGTTTCTGTTTTGATCATTTAAGCAATCTTTTCATGTTGTTTTCCTCCTGGATATATTATCTGACATATAACAAAAGAGTGTTCATAAAGTTTTTTGGTGCCTGTGGGTACATATGTAGTTGATGCCTGTTTAAATGGCAGTTTCACAGCCTTTGAAGGTATGCTGCATCATCTGAATAAAAGAGAAAAACAATTGCTGCATTAGAAAGCTTAAGACACTCTTAAAATCATCTCCTCAAAATAGTGACATAGCCTGGGAGGAGAGGTAGAATCTAGGCAAAGTACAATGTCAAATGAAATATCCTGGGCTTACCTCTGACAGCACATCATTGATTTGGTTACATATCAAAACAGGAGGAGAATAGAAACTGATACATTTAAAATAAAATAATCCTTACTTTGAGAAGAAGGTTGGTAGATTTAAAAACCAAGAGATACAAAAATCTTTTCGCTTGGATAAATAAGTGGAATTTAAAATCAGGATCCTGCAAAATAGAAAAAAATTTTAAAAATGCTAATAACAGCTGAGCTATTAACATTAACAGATGGTGTCAGTGCTGGGATACCTTGGTTCTATGGTGGTGAGAAGTGGTACATGAGACATACAAATGCATAGGATTTGGCAAATAAACCAAGATTACCTGGAAGATTTTGAAAGCAAAAGAAAGGTAAAATGTATATTGCCTTTTAAATTTTTTATATCTGCACATGCATTTAAGTTTCTACCAAATCATACAAATCAACACAAGAAAAATAGGATTAATTCTAGAATGAACTTTATTTCAGAAACAGGTATTCTCATTACGTATCACCAGGACCCTAGTTTCATAGTATTACTGGTGAAAACACCTTAAAACACACACATCAGTCCTACACAACCTCTGACACTGATTTTGATAATAAAACAGAGAACAATTTTGCATGTTATATTTTTTGTTAATTAATTTAAATGTTATACATACTTCCTTATTAGTTTTTGTATTTTAAATTCTACTTTCACCTTGCATCTTTCAGGTATGAAAATGCCAAGCCTTTGCTACTGTAAAATATTATCTAGTTCCAGTGTAGCACTTTGTATCACAAAAGAGCCAAACTGCACTACCTGAATTTTGCAGGAAGGAAAGCACATGCAAAGAAGTGAAGTTGCTTAACCAAGTCTATTCACAAAGTGGCAGAGTTTCAATGGAATCCAGTGGTGTTAGTTAGCACTATCCAGTATAAAATTTCTGTACTGAAGCACTCTAGAAGAGTCCACATTTAGTCATAATTACAGTGTTATTATTATTAATGGTTAACATTTAAAGAAGTCAACATGAGATTACACACTACATGCGGAGAAAAATGTAATGACACCAGTATACAAACACACTGTTTAAATATTGTTCTGAGTGGCATTAATTTAGTTCCCATGAAAAAATAAAAGTTGAAAATTAAATTAACGATAAATTCCTCAGTCTTTATTGTTTCCTGTGTAAAGAAACTGGAGACCAAATAACACAAACACGATGTGTGTCCCAGGAGCATTTTCTTGGGTGAGAAGACTGGCTGACCTTCAGGGCATTTCAGTGTAACTTCAGAAGTTATTGCATTAAAGGAAAATGCCAGAAAACTAGTTAAAGAACCTCAGCAGCCGAGGTCACATCATTCTGTCCTATCTTGTAACTCTCCTGCTGCCTAGAATATTATCCTACAAAATGAGATGTGGCATCTCAGCCAGGGTTTCCTATAGAAGATACCCCCTGAAATGACCATAAACCCCTAAACAGTGGTGTATGCTTTCCTCTTTCTCTGCTTCAAGCAGTGACCAAAGTTGTCATTCAATTTATTAGGGCACCTGTTTCTAGATTCCCAGCCTGCTTTCTGAAGGCTGGCATGATACTCTGGCCATCAGCAGGTTTTTAAAAAGTGATTACATTTGAGAGAAACAATCACTTTATATAATGTATGAACCGTTCTAACTTTTAGGCTGGAGGCGACGAAACAAGATTCATTTGTTTCTGGGCCATATTTCCCCATACTTGTTCTAACAAATCTAATTCTTAGCTATAGCTTATGGTTCTTCTGCATATGGGGAATACAAAGTCACCTGTTTTACTTCAGAATTTCAAGTAGGAAAAAATGCAAAATTTAAGGTTTATCAGATTTTACTAGAAGCTCTTATCTTTGCATTTCCCCCCTGAACTGTGAAGAAGAGAAAGAAGGCAAGAAGCAGTGTTCTCTCTGAAACAAAAAAAAATAATGAACAAACAAGCAAAACCCCACCAAATGAGCCCTCCAAACTTTTTGCCTGTATTAGAATCATCATAGAATCATATAATGGCTTGGGTTGGAAGGGACCTATTAGCCTGAAAGTGCAAGAAGTATGCACTATTACTTCTGAATTTAGTCTGATAGTTCAGTATAAAGACACTACATGAAGTTCTCATATCAGAAAATCATAACTCTGAAATGTTAATGAATTGATTTTGTCTAAAAAAATAATAAATGATATATAGCACTGCATAATCCCAAACTTTTTAAATCCAGTCCACAGTTTTGCCTTTCATTTCAAACTGTTTTGACTTCATCTGTATTTTCGGTTGTTTGGGGTTGCTAAATTTGCAGGGATTTTTGCATCATAGACCTCTTTGAAGTAAGTTAGCATGTATCTCTGGATCTATGACAGTTGAATATTTTTTTTCCAATAGAGTTTTATCAAGTCTAGTACTAAATCACAGTTTTTAAACATTTTACTCTCTAGAAGGTGTCCCATTGCCCACAGTTCTGTGCTAGTTACAGCAAGCTGAGTTATATGTGCTTGACCTTACCTGTAGCTCCCTAGAAATGACTTCTTATCTATCTTAAGATCTTCCTGGAACATCTCCATACATTTTTTTCCCAGTCCTACCCTTAAGCACTTTGATTTATCAACTAATTAGATATTTAATTTTGTTTCCCACTTAATCAAGAAGTCTTAGCAACATACTTGTTATCATTTCTCCATGTACCAAATCTGTCAGAAGAAAGGTTTGAATCAGGTGTCAAAAAGATCAGCTGGGCCTGTATCAGACATCAAATGCTTAATGGTTTCTTTACTTGTGATTCTTTACAGACCATGAAATCAAGCAAAAAACATCAGATTTAGTGAAAACAGAAAGCAATAAAACACTCTGGACAGGCTTAGCTCCTGACAAGTACTGCACTGGTAATGTGCCAGTCTGTTATGTATGTGTTGGATTGTGTGGGGGAAGATTACTTAGAAAAAAATTCACTGTTTTTAATTTAGTTAAGGCAGTAAATTAGAAAATTCATTTCAAGATCAATATTGCAGCAATAAGCTATTCAGGGTATAACTAGATTTCATTTAAGTTACAGGAAACAAGAGTCAATAGATTGAAGAACTGATAAAGTCATGAAAACATTGAAGTCTTGAACTACGTACATACAGAAAAGTATTTGAAACCAATGTATTGAAGGCGTCAGTGCAAAGATTCTCCCAGTGACTTAAATGAGTTTTGTATGTTATCCTAAAGCTCTCCCAACTCTTTTGCAAGGAAGTGTATTTTGTTGCATCTACTTGCTGAGATCTCATCCAGTAGAAATACTTAAGTTCACAATACAGTTCTGCATTTTGGGCAGTCACATCTTCTGAAGCTCTCAGCCTCACAACCCTGTGGGCTGGATGACACAGAGAACAGCGAAGTAACTTGTTTTGTTGGTGTCATTGGCTGACATTAGATAGAGCAGGGATAGTTGTAGAGACCAACCAACTCTTTTTAACGGAAGGCTTGTTACTTTTCTGCTGCTTTTTTTTTTTTTTTTTTCCTGGAAATTTGCTGTGGTTGTGTTGTCAGTCATTAAAGGATTACTACAGTGCCGTCATCTTTCTAAGCAGTGTTCTGTTTTGTTTTCTGTTCTTGCCAAGATTCCCCCTTTAACCTTATCAAAGCAGCTGAGTTTCTCCAACCTACCAAGCTGAGCCATGTCAGCATCTTAAGACAGTTGCTGTTGACACGGCTGAGCAAAGCTGAATTGGTCTTACAGCCCTCAGGACATCCTGCACAGCATGTGTGCTCTGTATACCACCACTTACCTGATTTAAAGTTCAGACCTTTCTAGCTTGCTGTTGGCAAGGTAAAATGTTTTGTGCCTCTATGGTTATTTATGATCATTCTGTTGCCACAAATGCTATCCAAATAACCTTAGACTGTATGCTGGAGTTGGAAAAGGAGGACAGAAAAAAGAGGTGACACCTGTTGGCACTGAAAGCAAAACAACCAACCAGAAATTACAACGATGAAAATGACAACAGCAAAAGGCACAATTCAAATTGAGCTTTACCCATCTGAGAATGCTGCAATAAAACAAGATTAGCTACATTAGAGAACAAAGTGTGGTTGACAAGGCTTTCCACTACTGTCCATGAAGAACTTGACAAGCGAATGGCCGTTTACCAAGCTGTTAAGCACTAGTGTTACTGTAGACTTGCATGTATCGTGTATCTTTTGCTAGCAGTAACACATGGTGACTGTAACCGAAAGATCACAAGAATTGTTTCCTTGCCAGTGTGAGAAAAACCAGGATGGATACTGAGAAATAGATAATAGGGTATTCAGAAGTGTTCAACATCACCAGTTCATCAGGAGAGCTCAGCTTCAAAGCAATAATTACTCATCCTATTTACTTCCTCAGAAATATGCATATCTCTTAATTTTAAGTAGGAAAAGAAAGAAATATTCTCTTAGAACAAGGAAACACTTCATTTCCAAGAGTTTCCAAAGGCCTGCTCAGTGTGTATGCATTAGTTAGCAGTTATTTACAAAGTTTCTCCAAACAGATGACAGTTTGATAACTATCAGTGGTGGGCTAATTGTAATGCGACTACTAGATCAGTAAATGCAAATATTAAACTGAGGTTTATTTTTGCTCTGGGAAAAATGAATATAAATGTGGCCTACGAAACAGGGGCCATTGACAACAGAAAAAAGAAGTTACATTTTAAAAATGTAGGACCAAATCCTCAACACAATATTCAGTTCTGCTGGAGGATGATGGGCTAGCAGAGGCCTGGTGCTATCCACTGAGTGGGACTGCTCCTTGTTGGAGCTACTGGAGTAATGCTATTCTTCAGCCTTTCAGTTCCTCTGTTATTCGTGGCCCAATACTGGGGAGACCAAACACCCATGGGATTAACAGAGCAGTTTCCCGTGGCTTTGCCTGGCGTGGACCATCTCTGCTGGGCCACAGGAAAACAAACAAGAAATACCTCCAGCCACCGGACATCATACACTTTGCAGAGCTTAAATAATTATTAAAGAAATAAAAAGAAGCAACTTTGTAGGAAACTTCATATTCTGCAAAATCCTATTTGTATTACCACAAACAAAAGCCTTTCCTATAGCTGTCTCTGTCAAGGTCTCTTGCTATTTTTTTCATGTGTTTTTAAGATGGATGACTCCAGAAACACTGTTTGTCAACTGAGATGTGTGTGAATTCCCCACACAATAGTTAATTACCCTGACAAATTGTCCATGAAAGTTATTAAGTTATATGGGAAATAGGTAAGGGAGCCTGGATTGTGCTTTTGTGCTAGAAAACTCATATAGCTTGGGAAACAAAGACTTGAAAACCTGGCAAGTCTATTCTGTGACTCAGTGAAAAGAACTGATATAAAATCTCAAAGGGAAACAAAGTAAAAAACTGAGCTAGTAACAAAGAAAAATTCTTTAAAAAAATCCAGGGGGAGGAGAAGGAGAAGGAGAAGGAGAAGGAGAAGGAGAAGGAGAAGGAGAAGGAGAAGGAGAAG
>NW_024962263.1:47424128-47430682 GCF_019238085.1 Lagopus leucura
GAAGGGAAGGGAAGGGAAGGGAAGGGAAGGGAAGGGAAGGGAAGGGAAGGGAAGGGAAGGGAAGGGAAGGGAAGAAGTAATTATCAGCAGAACAAGAACTAAAATAGATTTGAGGATTTCTTCTGTAATGGGAATTCTCAGCCTATGCTAATGAGAACACTGTAATGCCAAAGAACAAGTGTGAGCAATAGCTACTATAATATCACCATCTTATTATCACTAAAACAGGCTGATGATATTAAGCAATTTGTTCATCTCTCAAATAATGACTTAGTATAGCATTCTGATTTCAGAACAGGATTTCAAAGGCATTTCAGACCTCATTTCCCTTAAGAGCAAAAAGAATTTTCATTTATATATTATATTCTTTTACCTAAAAATCTGTATTAATCATCTTTCACTGTGCTTTTATTCAGAGTTGAAGAACACACTTTATCCCTTTCAAGGAGCATTCACACAAAAGGTTCAAGTACAAGTCTATTAACTTGTATGAATGCAAATGGTTGGAAAGTAATTTTATTTGTATCTACAATGTGATACATAGATTGAGATGATTTCAAAACCCACTAGTTGCAGATTTTTTATTAAATAAAAGATACACTGAGATGATAAACTTTCCCGTTGTCACTGCCTTACTCAACCAGAGCAGAAAGCCAGTCAAAATTGGTGATGGTTTGCAAGGTAATTTTGTCTCTGACTGCAAAGATAGTGATTTCCTTAGTTGTCACTTGTTGGGAGCTTAGAGGCAATATTAACACATTCACTGTATCTCCTTTGTTTGTTCAGCCATGATACTGAGCTATGAAATACCCCCACAATCTAAAATCACTACCAGTGTATTCCATGTCAAGCTTTTCCACATGATACAGAAGTAAATAACAAACAAAGTACTACTACTACTACTACTACTAAACAAATAACAGAGTTATACAATCATTTATTCCATAATACCTGGAATGTTTAGAAAATAAATAAGAAATTATGGCATGTGAGTGCATCAGAAAACAAAAATACAATTTCTTTTTTCCCTTAAAATCCAAAAATTGTATGTGTATGATTTGTTTATTTTTCCTTTCAAAGGGGTAAAAGGCCCTTTGGGGCAGCTGAATGTTATGTGACTTGCATAGGGACAACATTGGCAGCTAAATGAATCTGAGGATGCAGAAAACAGATGCTATTGGATAGATTTGCTCCCAAGTGTTTTCTGGGATTACAGTGAACATACATGATTTAGATGTAGATTATATATGATGTGGATATGGGTACTGAAAAAAGGCATGCGGAATAACAGTTGAACCAGCTGGCATTTCCCCACATTAAACCAAACATTTTGGTCAAGCACAGAGCTACTTTCTGTTCCTTGTAATGGTAGTCCTACTTGATGATGTGGAGAACAAGGAAGAGGGTACGTGGAAGAGGCAACAGAGACACAGCTGTGAAGAGTAATCATGCTAGGTCATCTTTCCACACTCAGACTCCCAGATGAGTGCCCTCAAATAATAAATCCCATCCTTCTTTTTCCTATGCATCTTATGTAGTACCCAGCTACTGAGAGCTGGTGAAAAGCAACACTTCAGTACTACTCCATGTGTTACACAATTAATGTCACAATGAAAAAGTAAATGAGTCAGTGAGGTCAGATTAAAGTATGCTCTTCCGCTGCAGTATCAGCCCAGATGTTTCCATGTCATCCTCTCAACAAGAGTTAAAATATTTGTAAAGCAGAAGAGTCAATCATATGTGTTTTTTTTTCTTCTGCCTCACATTCAAACCATTGGAAATAAGACGGTTATCTAGAAGAGCTAGAAATAAAAAGTATGTCTGGCACCTTTCTTTTTAAAAGGGTTAATAATAAATGCTTGTGGAATATTTTGTTTATAAGATTTTACTGTTTTTCTTCCCACATGTATATAGGAAGTTTTATTATGATATTTTCTAGTTTGTGGTAAAGGGTGAAGAGATCAAAGGAGGACAGTATATAGTAGCCTTGTGTCCTGAAGTGAAATTATGATTCAGTTATTAGCTCTGCTACTCAGAAGCACACATGAACTAATGCAGCATCTATCCACTTTGCCTTATCTATTGTGACAAGCCTCCAGGGGGCTGATCCACATGAAATTCATTTCACATCTCATTCATTGAGTGCCTGGGATTTGAAATACCTTTCTGCTCTTCTAGGTTTCAATAAGATACACTGCACAGACTTGTTGCCAGAAAAAATGTAAGAAAGCAAACTTCTCCATAGGGATTGTGCTTTCAAATATCCTGTGATGCCACTGGAGATGTACTGACATTCATTTTCAGGAGTTGTGCACATATGTACCTAGGACAAGGATGGCTTAGAAAATAATCACAGATTTCAGACCAATGAAAATATATTTTCTTGTACTCTGGATAAAAATGAGGCTTGTATCATATAAAGTAGAAGATTCAATCTGAGATTGATGACACTGAAATCAAATCTTTTCCTCTTCCACCAACTAAAAATGCCCTTCTTCTTAGGAAGTTAACCATTTAATATTTGACCATTCAAGCTTTACTGGTGTACACGTTCTACTGATGGAAGCAGCACAAGGAAAGACACAAATATTTGTCTATAATATTTCATATTTGGTAAGCAAAAACACTACAGAACAGTATTGCTAGACAAGCTAGGGTTTTCGTTCAGTAAAAGCATCATCAGGAAAAACAATTCATTTCCTCCTTTCCTCAAACAACTAATCCAAACTGTAACTGCTGGAACACACAAATCAACACCTACAGCAGCTAATAGGCCTGAAGGAAATGGGAAATTACTGGGGTTTTTCCTATCTAAGTGAACAAATCAGTGACTATCAGAAACCGAAGTGTGTAGTACTGGGCCAGAGAGAACAAGGCTTTAGCTCTAGGGAATTCACCTACAAAAGAAAACACACCTAAGGGAAGACTAACATGAAAGTTAGTTACCTTCACTCAAGAGAATGATATATTTTTCAGATTATTTGCATGTTTTGTCCACCAGAAATTGTCCCTGGGCGCAGAGGAAGAAACCATATCACCCCATGCTGGGACTCACTTCACTAGAAAGCTAGAAAATCAAAATTACTCTTGGTATTTCTGGCTAGAATAATCTTTCAAAATACATTCATTTGATGAGTCCAATTATTTCTTTGGTGCCAAGTACTTCAAACAAGAATAGGATTACTGCCAGCCTGTAGTCAGGAGCCCTAGCAAAAGCTCCTAAATGCACAGCATTTTCAGTTGAGAAACCAGCAAACACCATCTGAGTTACACTGCTTAAGAAAAGGTAGTTAATAAAGCTGAATTCTGAGATTATTAAAAGATTTCAGTGACAGCTATGATGTAGTCAGCATGGAGAAGGAGGTAAACTTGGTTCTGTTTTACCAGCTTTTCCCTTTTCAACCTCAGCTGCAGTATTTCACCCCGGATCAAAAGGAGACTTCATGGCCATAGAATTCACAAGGTTCCTGACTGCCCTCCTCGAACCCTGGCTCTTCTCCATTTCCATGTAGAGCCCAGGTTGCCAATACATATGTAGTGACAGCAAAAGGCATATTCTTCATGCAGCTACCTGCACCAAGTCTGTTCCATCACCTGCATTAATTTGAACCCTCGTCTGGTTCCATCTCCTCACCTACTACCACTTTTGCTCCATTTAGGAAATGCACAGAAATTAACTTAAGACCTCTCATAAGTTCGGCTGAAACTATCCTAAGAACTCAACAGTTTTCCAAGGAAAGGTGAAAACCAAATCAAAACCAGGCCAAAAATAATCCTTAAGGCACCGCAAAATATAATAAGCAAAATGATATCAGGGAAGTCATTTTCTTCAGTGCTCAGACTAACCCTGAAGATAATAGTATCACAGCTGGTGAAATGTGATTTGTCTGAGGAGTTATTCTAGAATCCTGAAAATAAAACATATTCTGAATAGTGTTTGAAATTCAAATGGAACAAAATTTAGATGGTTGTGAAATTGCTTTCTTATTTTCAATATTGATGAGCATTTAATTAATTCTTCTACTCAACTTTTTTACATGTAGTACACTGTTACATTATTTTAACATTCACAATATTGCATCTAATAATGTGCTCTATTTTTTAAGCAAGAGTTATCAAAAGTGTCTTACTGAAATGAAGCAGAAAATGCCAATCTACATCTTCAGTCTAAATCAACATGCACTCATGAAGCTCTTGGCAGATTTTTCTCATTTGGTCGTGTACAATTTCTTCCACAGCTCCTAAATTACTAAACATTGGGGAATTTGCAAATAAAGGAACTTAATAAAACCATGGGACTCATTCATTTTTCTGCTTAAAGCAGCTTTGTGTTTCTGAGTCTCTGTACTGTTTGTTCACTCACACACATTGTTTACTAGTTTTGGTTTTATAAATCAGTGGTTGATATTGAAAACACAGTTTCTTTAAACACTTGTTCTGAAGGATTATAATCTGTATCTTGTAGTTACTTTGTTGAACTGTTCTTAGAGCTCCTAGCTCGTGTACACAGATTATCCTGCTACTCATTATATGCAGTGTTTATTCACTGATGCTGAGCTCATGATCTAGTTTAAATATTGGTTTCCCTTCTAACAAAACATAAGTTTTGTTCCCAGTGAAATCACATTTTCTTCATGAAATAGCATTGAATCAGCATGAGGGTACAGTGTAAACTGTCAAAAACATACAGATAGTAAATACAATTTGTTTTAGATGTTTGTTGACATATGCAACATCTAAGCCATGAAAAGAACAGTTAATTATTATTTTAAATTTTTTTCTACTGTTACTGTTCTATCCAGATACAACATAGATGCAATTATTAAAACAGGAACTGTGTAATTCTTAGTTTTTATTCTGAAAAGCCATGACATTAATTCCAATCTCAGACATTCCCTCAAAATGCACCTTGAACTGAACTATATCCAGTGACTGTTTTTTTTCTGTGGAAAATGCAACTCATAAAAACATACATAAACATTACTTTAAATATCTTGCTAAGAACGTGTGTTCTACCAGCGTATAACAAATTGAGAACCAACACATCTTTCCATGCAAGGCAGACAAGGATGACCATTTCTCTACAAAATAAGTATTTACCTTCTGAGAGTATAATCTAGCTCAGATTATCAGGGTCATGCTGTGACTGAAAGATGCAATATTAGAGAGCACAGTTTTTATATTAGCAAGTAGAATTTATGTTGTCTTGAAATTTCCAGTCAAATGAATTTTTTGTTTCTTCTATGACAAACTATCAGATAAAACACATCAGTTGTTGGCTTTATTAATATCAGATATTTCTGTATTTAAGCATTTTATGTTTGTGGGTTTTTTTGTTTGTTTGTTTTGTTTTGTTTCTGTTTTTTTTAATCCTTTAAATTATGAATTATGGGGGAAATGTAATAAAGTTAAAATATGTAATATATTACATGTAATGCTCATGTAATATGAAGAAATACACATTCAGATATGTGGGGGGGAAGGGAAAAAGATTTTTAACACACCTACAAGTTAAACATCCTGATCATTATGCAAGCCTCTGAGTGATAAGTTCTTAAAAGCCTAATATTTTCCCTCATATTGAGTCTTTTCCTCCTTTTTGCTCAAAGTATGTTACCTGTCAAATGCACGAAAGAATGTCTATCTTCATTTTTCATCCACGGTTTACTACTTTGTTTAAAAGCACCATAGAAGGAATACTATTTAAGCAGTGGGTCAATTCACCTTCTAAATCAGGTGTTTCATGTAAATTAAGAGAGCTGCAGATTCATTGAGTGCACTAAAGCAAATTAAGCTAAGTTATAAGGCAGTTAACGTTACCATAAAAAGGGCTGTCATAGAAAAAAAAGGTATGAGAGCTGCTTCAAAAGTAACGCCTCTTATTTTTTTACTATGACCTATGATGCCAGAGGCAAATGCTGGTGTATGGCAGTAGAGGTTGAACCTCTCTGCCAACACTCTGTTACATTTTGTTGTTTTGTGACAGCAGTGGGGCAGTAGTTTGGTTGTACAAGTCGTGCAAGGAAAAGTATCCAAAGCAGGGACCACCCCCTCATCAGCAAGGTTGCACTTGAAAGAGGTTCAAGTTTTCATGCTGTCACATGTGCTCTCATCCCTATTACAAGCAATAAAGTACAAAAAGGCAGGCGACCCTGAACCAAAATGTTTGCTCCCTTCTGTGTGAAAGCTACAGCAGAGAGGTGGTTGTTTTTGTCTGGAGCTTAATAATACCGAGAGGACACTTCTGCATTCAGTACTAAGAAATATCAGCATAACATAAGCTTTTCTGCCTTAACACTGCAGGCTTTCTTGAAAGCCCACTCAGGCCCTGATTTTCCGGTGTGGTTCACTACTCTTAGTCAGTGTCTTGAAAAAACAGGCCCCAAAATTATTGTTATTCTGTTAATATTTTTTTTCTCTCTCTCTTTCTCTCTCTTTTCTTTTTTCTTTTTCTTTTTCTTTTTTCTTTTTCTTTTTCTTTTTCTTTTTCTTTTTCTTTTTCTTTTTCTTTTTCTTTTTCTTTTTCTTTTTCTTTTTCTTTTTCTTTTTCTTTT
>NW_024962263.1:47430692-47444401 GCF_019238085.1 Lagopus leucura
CTTTTTCTTTTTCTTTTTCTTTTTCTTTTTCTTTTTCTTTTTCTTTTCCTTTTTCTTTTTCTTTTTCTTTTTCTTTTTCTTTTTCTTTTTGGTGAATATATGCAAGGCTTAGTTTAGCCAGTGAAGCTTAATTAGCTAAGCCCACAAATTAATCACTCAGATTAAATTGCTTGTATCTGTCTAGCACTGTGATATTTATTTATAGAGCAATTATTATCAAATGTCTGAGATAAAAGCTTTTAGACTAAAAGTACTGTTATCGTTCAAATGCATATTTGTATTTTTCAGACTCCAAACCTCCAACTATGTTTAAAGCCACAGTGAGACTCAAAACAAAGGAAATAAATAAAACATTAAGCTTGAATATGCAATTATGAGATTGTGAGCTCCTTGGAGCAAAGGCTTAGCTCCTTGAAGTATCTTGTGAAGTGTCTAGCACAGTCGGTATTACTCAAAGTAATTAATATCCTCTTAATGTAAAACTTTCACATCACATTTTCTATATATTTTTTTTTTTTTTCTTACATTTTTTTAAACATTTCTGTCAGGCCCAGAGGGCTGTAAGGAAGCCTAGGAGAAATTTCAAGGCTCATGTTGTTAATTTACATGTTAAATGTTAATTAACATTTGAAGAGACCTCACTGCAAGACCACTGGAATATGTAGCTGCCTTTAGGTGGATAGAAAACACTGAACAGATTTTTCTTTGTATGGGTTCTGACACAGACATTACTGTATTAACTCATATAATAGTACTTGGGGAAATTTTCTCATGGTGATTCACATTTTCTGGAGTCCTGTCCAGTATTCCCTGAGGATTCCCTTCATTTTTTTCTGACTGACAAAAGTGCAAGAAGTTTTGTCTCTACGAGATAGTCATTTAGCTATTGTGAGTGTCTTGGCCCAAATTATGATCCTTTCAGAATGCCTGTTACACGTTGAGTTCTATTGAAAGATAAGCAGAAACAAATTTCAGTTTGAGGGGCAGGTTTTAATAACAGAAGACAACTCAGAATTGCCATGAGGCTGTAGGGTATAGGAATTTGGGGAGCAACATTTTTCCTTGGTTTATAACTGTTCTCATTCATAATTTCATAACTTCATGAGCTGAGATGGCCTTCAGCTTCAGCAACTTTCTCTGGCTTTCTGATATTTCTAAATCATATATCATTTCATGTAATCTTTTCCGTGCATTTACAACTCCAGCTTGCTTACATAATCCATATATTCAAATAATTACATATGTTAATACAACTAAATTAAGTCACTGATGTTAGCTTACAGAAAATTAATTTGCTGATGAGCAACATCACCAGTCAAAACTGTAGTCTTTGCATTAGTTTTCAACCGGGGTCTCAGGCTCCTCTGTGGAGCTGGATAGAGACCACCCTTCAAATTGAATCAGTTCAATAGGCACAAACATGAGCCTTACAAGAGGTAGAAACCAGATAGCTGTGAATTACATTGCCTCTAAAGAAAAATTAAAATCTCAATTCACTGCCTTCTCCGAAAAGGATAGCAAGAAAAACAAACAAACAAACAAAAAAGGCCATGAAAATATTTGGCCATATTTGCACAATGGCTATATGTTTTCCATAAACAATTCCAAGTATTCAGGCTGAGGACATTTGCACATATTGATAACACTTTGTTCAAGGAACCTCTGAACATGATAGAAAAATAAGCCAGGCCATAGATAATCTGGAATAGTTGTGCATACTATTGACCCTATTTGTCAACTGAAGGGCAGACAAATACAAGCAATACTGTGATCCTTGCAAACCCAATTTCAGCTTCATATCAAATGGCTTTTCCTTAAAGCATCAGCAAAAGGATATGTACAATACCGTATGGAATTTTAAGACTGAGATTGGAAAGGACCATGGCTGCATTTTAGACTTCTGGAAACAAATTTCATTGAATCACCTTGGCCTTGAACATTAGAATTATAGTTTAGATTGTATTAAGTGAATATTTGCTAGCAAACACACTGAGAAGATGTAAGGGTGCTCAGAAGAAACGCATCCAATACATTCACTAGAGTGGGACAGCACATGACAGGACTCACTACAGCAGTTTCTCAACTTCTTCTGTAACACCCATGACTTTAATATTGGAACTTTCAGCATAATGGGGAAAAGCGTAGAGGACAGATTATACCACCCAAATAGGAAGTCCTGTTGAAAACACAAAACAGAAAATAAGTATCTTCCTCTTTCAAGAATCTTGCACTTCCAGCCTCTTGAATAATTTAGGGTGTTTTTTTTTTTAAAAAAGGAAAGAAAGCCTGTGCCATATGCAAATACACCTTTGTATCCAAAGTATCAGAGATTGCCCAAGAGTGCAGAAAGATGGGATATGTTTCATCATTTGGTCAAGCAGATTCTGGAACAGTCAAGCATTATGCATGATTTAGAGGGCTATCATGCTAATTACCTAAGAAGATATCAGTTTGACCTCTAGTCACTTTTATATCTTGGAAAAGCTTAGCATGGTAACAAACACTCAAATTGAGAACTGCTGCTCATAGTGCCTGCCTTAATCTGTTGATAATCTTGGATTACTTTTCAGATCTTCTCCAGTTTAGTGGCTCTTGTCAAGCTGTAAATAAAGCAGATCACGTGGAGATTTCTTCCACCAGTCATGGAGATGTCACTTGTTCACTGACTAGCTGGCAGATTTTCACGGCACATCTGCTCACCTGTTGGAAATTGTGCCTGTTGCATTTCCAATCAGCTTTCCACTTACTGGAAAAGAGGAAACATAACCTTCATTTTCAAGAAAGGGAAGATAAAATTTCTAGGGAACTATAAGCCAGTCAGTCTCATCTCTGCCTGATAAGATCAAACTGGGCAGATCTCTGGAATGCCCTAATAAGGCACATAGAAAATAAAGGTGAGGTGATTGGTGGTAACCAATATGGCTTCACCAAGTGCAAGTCATGCATAACAACCTTGGTGGTCTTTTATAGCGGAGTTATAGCATCAGTGGATAAAGGAAGAGAAACTGATGTCATCTACCTGGACTAGTACAAAGCATTTAACACTGTCCTGCATAGCATTCTGGTCACCAAATTGGAGAAAAAAGGATTTGGTGGATGGACCACTAGATAAGGAATTGGCTGGACAGTCACACTCAGAGAGTTACAGTCAGTGGCTCAATGTTCAAGGGGAGACCAATGAAAAGTGCAGGAATCAATGCTATTTAACATCTGTGTAGATGACATGGACAGTAGGATTGAGTGCACTCTCAGCAAGTTTGCAGATGGCACCATGATGAGTGGTGCAACTGACACACTAGAGAGAAGGGATGCTATCCAGGGGCACCTGGACAGGCTTGAGAGATGGGTCCATGCCAACCTCGTGAAGTTGAACAAGGCCAAATGCAAGGTCCTGCACCTAGGTCAGGGAAATCCCAAGCACAGATACAGAGCAGAGAATGGCTTGAGAGCAGCCCCGAGGAGAAGAATTTGGGGAGGTCAGTTGATGAAGGACTCAACATGAGTCAGCAATGTATGCTTGAAATCCAGAAGGCCAGCTGTATCCTTGGTTGCATCAAGAGAAGCAAGACCAGCGGGTCAAGGGAGGTGATTCTGCCCTTCTATTCAGCCTCTGTGAGACCACAAAGATGATCAGAGCACCTCCCCTACAAGGGCAGACTAAGAGAGTTGAGGCTTTTCAGTCTGGAGAAGACAAGGCTCCAGGGAGAACGTGTAGTGGCCCTCCAGTACCTGAAGGGGGACCTACAGGGAAGCTGGGGAGGGAACTTTTATAAGGGCATGTAGTGACAGGATCAGGGAAAAATGGCTTTAAACTTGAAGAGGGTAGATTTGGACTAGATATTAGGAAGAAATTCTTTACTTTGAGAGAGGTGTGACACTGGAACAGGTTGCCCAGGGAGGCTGTAGATTCCCCCTCCCTGGAAGCACTTAAGGCCAGGCTGGATGGGGCTCAGCAACCTGGTTCAGAAGGAGATGTCCCTGCCTATAGCAGGTGGGCTAGAATTGGATGATCTTAAAGATCCCTTCCAATCCAAACCATTATATGTTTCTATGGTTCTGTAACTGACTGGTAATCCACTTAAAGAACGAAAAAGAAGACACTGATGTGCCAGGGGTCTCTATGTAAAAATGAGAAATATTTGACAGCAGAAAAATACGTGTTTGTAGGGTTGTTTGGTTCATTTTTATAGAGAGAACTGAAATCACAGAAGGCAGACAGAGATCACTAAAACTCTTCTGCACACAGATTAACTTGTAATTCACTTATTCATGCATGTGGGAATACAGCATCTCAGACCAACTTCCTTCAGCAATAATGCTGTTCATGCTTCTGCTTCTGTGTTTTAATAAAAGTCATGGGATTAAAAATCCTCCCTAGTGACTGCTATCCCAGAGCTGAGATGTAAGAAAATGGATTGCATACCGTACCTCAAAACCACAGTGACTGCATTTTTAGAAAAAACAGGAGATCAGTTGTAATGCGACATGGCTTCTCATGGGATATACTAATCCTGCTCAGAAGAATTAGCTTACTTGACTCAATTGCTCCTTTGGGACTTGCAAATAATGCACATCTAAGTGATACATATTTGCATGGTATCAGAACAGTGTCATTTATGCTTTTAGGTGTTCCATAATGTAAACTCTAATTATGGAGAAAATTCTAGTCACATTAACATAGTGTTATACAAAATTGCATTATACAAAAGCAGTAAACGCTTTAGAAGGGAAGTAGTGAATTTAGTTTTGTTTGGTTTTTATGTATCCTCTGGTCCTGGGCCATAACAGTAGTTCCTAGACATTATTTGTATAAATAAAATGAGATTTGGAGAATACAGCACTTGTTCATCAAGTTTTTTTCTCCTTGCTCTGAATAACCATATTAGCCATGTAAATTATGCAGAACTCTATCCTCTTGCTTTTTTAACAGTGTCTCAATGCTTCTGCTGCTCTTGCTCCTTCGTGTAGTGGCTGGCAGGTGAGCAGCCCTGTAATTTCCAATACAAGAGATACCGCTCAATGTGAGCAGGAGTGTCAGAATGGGCCCTAAATAATGGAAGAATACCATCACCGCTTATGGGCTATCTGCTGCTCTGACCCAAGCACTGCTGTGGAAAGCCATGTGAAAAAGAGAGGAGGGACATGCACATGAGTGTATTTCATGAGAGACTGGAAAGAACAGGAGAGGGGAGATAATCTCATTCTTCAGGGAAGATAAGACAGGCTGTTTGAAACAATGTACCCTTATCTGCTTTAAGTAACCAGTAGTAACACTCAATTTAACAAGCATTGCTTACTGTAGGAACCTTAATTACTCTTCAGACTACATTCAATACAAAATTTCTCAAGCTGATTGCTTCAGCTGAATGTCAATGTATTATGTCCTAGCCACTTCTGTAGAAACTGTTGTGTAGCAGCCAAATTTTCTTCTGCTCCATAAGTGACATGTGCTGAAAAATTAATGAGCTGCTGCATTTTGCATCTGCATAAATATCTTTCATGTAAACATGCATTACAGATGATCAATGTGGCATCCTTTGTGCTGAAAACAGTCAGCAGTTTTGACTGCATGAGCTGTTCGAGAGTGTTGTGAGTACACGGCGGTTTAGAGGTGATTCTCCAGCAGTTTATACTGATCTAAGCCTAGCTTCCCCCCTCCCCCACAGCTGCCCCTTCCTTCACATCCCCTCCTCACTTCTGCTGCCAGGGAGGCTCTGACCCATCTCCCACCCCTCCAGGCAGCCCTGACATGGCACCAGTGGTGTATGGATTTGTGGCCACAGAGCATCTGGTGCTTGCATTTCAGAGCACTGACAAAGTAAGCAAGTAGCCTAATAACTGCTCTTACCAGTGGAGTCCTCGTGTATATTGCAACCGATTACATGTACCTTTAAGGCTCTGGGGATGTAGGATTATCAGCACTGCCACAAACTGAGCCACATAGATGCTGTTTCAATGACTTGTGGGGATAAAAGGAAAAGATGGGTAGAATTTGTGGAAAGCAGGGGAAGCTTTTCAAGACATTAACTGTTTAGCAAATAGGTTTACACTGTAAATGGATACATTACCAGCATTGGTAAAAAAGGCCTTAATTAGGTTTTGATCTATAGTCTGACCACATTTAAAGTCCTGGATTTGGACAAGAAGTTTGCAGCACAAACAGGAGCCTTCTGCAATGAAAACTTTTTGTTTCCAGAGGACTGGTGGCTTTAGGTATTTATCAGCAGTGAAAACAAGTGAGAGGTAATGTGGTACTGAGTTGAGCCAGTTTAGCTAATCCACTAAAAGATGAAAGTCTGAGTGACTGGAAGAGTGTAAGATATTTGGAAAAACTTTGCTTACTGTGGAGCAGAAAAAAAAAATAATAATAATAACAATAACATCTTGAGTCATACTGCTGTGCTGCTAATGCTTTGCTGCTTTGCTTTTTCCTAGCAACTTTAGCCCCATTTGTGTCTTAAGTTTGTGGTGATGGCATCTCACCAATGAGAACAATGAGAACAATGATGAGACACATTCTAAAGTGTGCACTCAAAACTCTTCCTCCCTCATTTTTCTCCCTACAAGAAGTATATTTCAGTCTCTAAACTGTTAAAAACAACTGCATCTGAGAATAATCAGAGCAACAGGCAAGACAGAAAAAGTAAGATGATGTTGGATTTGGAGCTTGACTTCACCCTAATCTCCCCTAGAAAGAGGCAAACAGCTCAACAAACTGTCTGTCCACTTGTCTGCCCACTGCTGCTTGCTGCCTTTCTGCTTCCAGTAACCAGTTGATGCCCACTCAGATGGGACCTGTCAGGTGAAGAAAATTTCATGTTAGAAGACAACATCAGCAGACAGGTTGCTTCCCAGGTCAGTTATCTTCCCAGAAAAGATTCCAGTAATTGCAAAATACATTTCTTGAAGGGTTTCTTGTATTTTGCATGTCACAACTTTGACATGTTAAGTAGGGAGGCAAAGATCAGAACAAACAAGATGTGCCCTATAGACAAATTGCTGTCCAATTCTCCTCCAGCTACAAGGTGCTAGCAACAATCCTGGATTCTCACTAGATGATACACAGACAACACATGCTTCTGTATCCTCAACCCTCATGAGTCTATCGTTCATAGAGCAATTACAATGTTAAGTTAAAAGAAGAAATCCAGGACTGTGAGACATGAACAGATGACAGGCTGAAGAAATTTGGCTAGCATGGGATAGCATGCCAAGTGCTCTTACTCAGAAATCAAAACAAAATTAATTTATATGTCTTCATTACTTCTGACAAGTCACGCTGCAGCTCAACTTGCTGGCTGAAAACCCACTGCTGCCACCCGGTGTTACTATACCAGCATTGACCTGCGCTTAGTCAGAAGCAGCACCCGCCTTAATAACACCAGCAGTTTTGAGAAAGGCGTTTATGGCTTCTAGAGGGAGAGAATAGAGAAAATGGCAATGTATGTATGTATTCAGGGTTAACGTGTATGATTCAGGCATAGCGATGTGATGGCCTCAAAAAAATTCTAGGAAAATGCAGGAAGACACTGGTTGTTCAGCTGTTGATAAGGTCAGTAGATGGGCTGTTTCATTTAATTGGGGATCACACTCAGATATACTAAATGAATGTGCAGAATAACATTAATCCACTTTCATTTCATGAATTTTCTTTAGGAGTGTTACTTTGCTAAAAATAATAATAATAATAAAATGTAACACATTTTAACAGCCTAGGGAGTGAGGCGCAGGTTGAAAGGCAGATTGAGAAGAAAAACATGCAATCATTGTGGTTTTCCAGGTGATCAGTAGTATTTGGGACCCTAACCTACCTTGCACTCTACTCTTATTGTTTTACCCAAGATAATAAAAACCCGCATTCTGAGTGCAGCAGCTGCTTGTGCATGTCTCTGTTTTGGCCAGGAGACTTTTCTCAAGACAATTCGCAATGCAGTACCCATTAAAATGCTGTTCTGTTGGGATCATGTTGTGATTGAGTCTTCTGATCATCAGACCATCCTCATTATTATCAGTTTTACTCTGAGTTATCCTTCTGTGACAGGTTTGGTTTCATTTTGTTCAGAGGAAATCAAGTTAAACACTGTTTTCTGTCATGTCCTCTGGAGAAAAAGCAATGCAGGAATGCAAAAAGTGAGGAAAAATTCAACTCCGTAGGGCCTGTCTTATTTTTCTTGCACGAAATTTTCATTTGATTGCTAACTAGTTATTCTTCATGCTAGAACACAGCACAGGTTGCAACAGAAACATTCATTACCAATTGAAATGGCGGCGGCTAAAGCTTGTGAAAGAAAAAATGAGAAAAAATAGTAGGACTGCATTAGATGCTCCTTGTTCCTGGAATTTGCAAACTCTGTCACTAAATATGACAAAACTACAGCGGAAACAGGTGGCACAGTTTGGGGTAAGATTTCCCCAGCTTAATCAGGCTGATTCCCTCCTGCTCTTCCGCCTGGTCTGATTTGGTAACTCAGCTTCCCTTACCTTAACTCTAGTGACTGGCCCTTTCTCAGATGAATCAATTCACTGTCAGCAAAAAAGTACTCATTGCTTTGCTGTGTTACCTTTAGCAAGATGCACTGGCCTGTAGCAAGGAGTGTGTTTCATTTTTTTTTCAGCAGCTGTTTTGGCCTTGCCTGCTAAGAAATTAATCAAGGAAGATATCTCCTTATGAAAGCTTACATAAGCATAGCTATCCTTCCGGCTCCCTGTATCACAAAAGGACACTGCCAACTGCACATTCTTCTGTCCAGTCAAGAAGGGAAAAAGAGAGCTGCCACTGTGGGAGCCCACTTGTTATAGGCCTTGTGATACTGGAAGTAGGGCAGTCATATGAAAACAGAAAACATAAGCCATTTGGAAGAGCTGAGCAGCTGATAAGATAACAGCCTACGAAATGGCTGAAGATTGCAATAACTGAATTTTATATTAGTTAAGCTGATAATTTCTAGTAACGGAAATCACTGTCTCCTTGAAACACAGAATTTGCCATCTTTTTTTTTTTTTTTTTTAACCTAAGTTGTTACTAAAATGACACCACTCTGGATAGACCTCTGGTCATCATCTGATCTAGACTCCCTTCATAGGACAGCAAATGCGAAGTCAAATATTCCAGGGAAGTATTAAGCATGACTGAGTAAAATAAGGAAAAAGCTGTAGGAAAAAAAGATTGCCAAGGAAAGATCACAAATATTTTAAAGCTATTATCTAGGTCACTGAAATCTTATTTAATCAGCTTCTAGACATGAATGTCAAATAGGACCCTAGGTAACACAAGAGATCCATTACTAGCAACCACTAGCCTAACACACAAAGAGTTTCAATACCGGATTGAGAAAGAAGGTGGCCTTTCTCCCTTCCTCATCTCAGTGGTAGCCAGCCCCCAAACCAACCCGTTCATGCAAAAAATCAGAACTTGAGCAATGATCTGTAATTGGATAATCAGAGCTTCCATTTTATAGGAGCTTCCAGGAAGCTTCCATAAAAGAAATGGCTAGGGCTCAATATTTCAGTTAAGCTTTCAATGAAAAATATTTCAGGCCTTCCTTCCATAATGTTGAGATGTTAATGCTTGAGTTGAAGCTCTAGTAGTTTTACAAATAAAACTTCAAAACAACACAAATTCAGCATTTTACAAAGAAGATTCACATTCTATTTCACATAGGAGGAAACTGAGACCCAGGCCTATATGTCCTTCCTGAGACCACAGTAACTATTGCTATCAGAGTGTGAATCTTGTTCTGAGCCCTTGAAAGACTGAAGGAAATGCCTTAGAGAACTCCCTTACTTAAACTAGTTCTGCAAGAGAAGATCCTGGAGTTTACAAGCTTAAGTTCTTGTCCTGTCTCAAGTCCCACCCACCATTCAATTTACCAGCCTTTTATTTATACTTTTTGCATAGAAACCCAAATTTGCTCTTCTAAAATATGAAAAATTATTTAAAGTTAGTCCTTTCAGAGAAGGAAAAATCAACAGCTTATTTAATCTCTCATAATTTAATTTAGTTTTTATGGCTGAACTTACATTGCATTACAGTAGATCTCTTTGAACATACAGCAAATTAACAATGAAAGAGCAAATAAAGTGTTAAGAGAATTTGAGCACAAACAGTAATCTCCTCTTAAATATCCATTATTTCTTTATTGATAATAAATTATTATTGATGATGTATGAATTACCTGAATATAAAAATCTACAAGGGGTGCTTGAGTAAGAAGTACAACATGAATTCATACTAGCAATACAAAATTCTTTGCAATAAAGGAATGATCAGAAAGTTATCTGAAATCAGTTTTTATCTTCATGATTTATCAGAATACTTAAAAATACAGCAACATTCTCTGCTAAGCATGGGAATATCAAATGTCCTCTGAAATAATTTGAAGATCTTTCTGTGCTTCACTCAAAATGAGGGCATCTAATATTTTTGGCATTTGAAAACCAAATCAAGTTAAGGAATAAGAAACCATTAAACTTGTAGACTTAAAACAGTGGACCAACAGATTTACAGGATAAATAATAAGTCTGACATGGCCCCAAACCAATCGGTCTTTGAACATTAAGAACTGTTAAGCATTATCTACATATTCAAAATTTTGAGAGTTCTGACAGTGTGCAACTGTCCATGTAACATTTTGATTCACCAGTAGAGGCCACCACACACTTCATAAAATTATCAAACCAGTCTGGCCAGTTAGTTTATTTGTTCTGAAGCCAGGTGAAAACTACGAGCTGGATCCCAATGGCTGCTCTAATATTCCAGCAGAAGTGCCTGTTTCTTCAGAAGCTAGTTTTTCCCCAACCCTTTCCCCTTACCTTGTCCTACAACTCAGAACTTAAACCCATATTAGATCAAATTCAGTCTCAAAAGCCCATCTCAGCTACCCATTCGCCTGTATTTCCAAAACAGCTCCACAGCTACTTTCTGCACGTTTCTTTAGTTTATAAAACCACTGAGGATGCAATACATCAAGGCTTTCTTCATGCTTTGCCTAAGTATTCACAGAGAAAGATGACAGTTCCTTCTTTTCAGAAAATGATGTACAATAAAAACCCAAGGTCAAACCATGGATCAACATTTGTTTCACATTTCAAATCCAAGCTGGAGTTTTTTAGACCCAGTGTTAAAAAATTCAGTTTTTCATGTATGTTGATCACAGAACCTCCAAAGGGATAGTCACAATTTCTCTTGATATCCAAGTAAAACTGGATGTACACATAGAAATTATATCTACACTATGTTCATCTATACATACCAACATTTATGATTATTTCTGATCTTATTTCCATTTCAGATATATGTTTACATCTGTACAAAGACTCCTATTTCAAGGTTTATACTGGCTCAAAGTAAAGAAGCATTAAGGGGAAGAAAAAGGAATTTTCAAGACAAACAAAACCAAGACATTTTGAATTTCACTCTCAGTTGAAATCTGCATATTGAACTGCAGTCAAATAACTAGTTAACAAAAACAGGAAAAAAGATTTCTTTTTCTGTCTCTTAATTCCATCCTTACTGAGCCGTTGTCAAAATCCTGCTGCTGGTGCCAGCATGCCAGAATAGTTGGGATTTCTTGCTGACAAGTACAGTACAGCTAACATACTCAGCTGTCTCTGCTCACTGGAAAATATAAAAATGCAGATGTGTCCAAAAGTCCAGAAGACAGTAAGACAGGGCCCCTCATTCATTAAAATATGCTGGCAGGAATTCTGTGGCTTTGGGACACTTTCTGTAATCCACTAAAATGCTCTTTCAGGAGGAAGGTACAAGTATTCTGTTATTTGAAATACACAATATACATGGAGAAACGAAAGCAGTATTAGAAAGAACAGAGTATGTCTACGGTACTGAAATGCCAGACAAGATGTCAAGAACTGAGTGGGGAAAGTATTAACAGTGACTGATAAAAATGGTAGACAGCTCATTAATGCTGTTTCTATGTAGAATTATTCTGAAGATCAAGCTAAAACCATTTTAGAATGTATATCCTCATATTGAAATAGGGATAATGCATCAGGTATTAGAATTTCTGAGCTGCAGTACAAAACATGAGGAATATCTTTTCCATAGACAAAGAACAGCATGATGTAGTCTCATTCAAAATGTCATTTAATTTATGGTTTGAGAAAAAAAAATGCAAAACAAAGAGTAAATAAGTATTTTAACAGCTTATTTTGATTTCACTTTAACATTTCTAACTCCCTTGGTTTCCATGTACACTGAATCATATGTAACTACAGCAAAGGTTTGAATGGGCCTGAAGTCTAAAAGCAGATATAGTGTGTACACACACGTGTTTTTTTTTCGCCTGTTTTATTCAGTAAATATTATGTGCTGTCAGAAAAGAGAAAGGAGGGGGGTGACTTCTGCTGCTGAAAACAAATATTTAAGTAAACTTCAACAATTCCTGAGGGAAAAACAGTGGCTGTTGGGCTTAAAGCATCTGTACCTCAAGTATGATTATACTTCTATCTTACTGTGAATGTAGATGTAAATGGGCAAAGGTTATTTTATTTCAGAACAAAAAAAAACTTACCTAAGTGCAAGGAAATTTTAATACAGAAAATGGCTATATCTACTTTGTTAATTCCAGTTCTCTGCTGTAAGAGAAAACATCATCTTATAACACTTTTCTTAAAGCTAGGAAGTTTTCTCTCTGGGAGAGAGTTTTCTCTGTCCCTGGATTCTGTTGCCTTTTTTTTTTTTTAATCTCTATTCTTAAGGGAACAGGGATGTCAGATCTCATTTCTCGTATCAGAAGCCAGCTACTAATTTCTGGTCTGAATTTTGCTTCCTGGAAACCGTGTCAGAATTATCTGCTAACTTTTCTTTCTTCTCACGATTTTCTTCTGTGGATAGACTTTCTCAGTCTCATTTATATCTGACATCATGCTTCTGTAAAACAGGAACTTGAAAATGTAGGAACTAGCGCTTAGATCACAGTGGTAGATCTTTTCTGAACATGTTGCAGTTTTCACACTTCACATAGGAAAGCAATACAGTGTACAACTTTTCAGATGAACTCAGCCAGAGTCAGGCACAACAGCATCATGTTTTATATTCTCTCTGTCAGAAATAATGTCCCCTATTCATATACCTGATGTATGTTTTTTTCACAGCCACAGCTCACTGTTACAGATCCTGATATGCAGCCTTTAATCTTGATCTTAGGTGTTGTTACAATTAGTGACATATTTCTTCATTATCTTTGATCTCATTTCACTTATTTTAGACCTCAAGGTCTATTTTCTCCTGTTCATAAGGTTCTGTTCCTCCACCATGTGCTGTTTTTACTTGTGCCTCCCTGTATTCTCGTATCCCCATATACTCTTTAGCAATACATTTATGTTTTCCTGCTTTAGCCTACTAAAACTCAGCTTTGAGGTAAACCACAGATCACTTCTATACGATCATCACCATTTCAGAGCACCTACAGGCATAAGTGAAGAAGCTAAAAATATGTCACAAATTCAGTTGTTGTCACGATGGCTGTTAATGCACACAGACAGTGCATCATCATGTCAATATCTGAACAGCCCTGAGTAAATAATTATATCAAAAGAAAATTGAGAAACTTTTAATTCCTGGCAATAGCATCAGCTTGTGAAATAACTTGAATCCTTTCTCCTTCTCAACACCTCATTAACCCTTACATTTTCGTCAGGCTTCACAAAAAAAAAAAAAAAAAAAAAAAAAAAAAAAAAAAAAAAAA
>NW_024962263.1:47444501-47520626 GCF_019238085.1 Lagopus leucura
AAAAAAAAAAAAAAAAAAAAAAAAAAAAAAAAAAAAAAAAATCAAAGATAAAACAAGATATTTAATCCTTTATATCTACAACAAACAAGATAGCAGAAGCCCACACCTGAATAGTAAAAGCCTCTAAAACTAAACTCTGGTGTATGAGGCACAGAAGTTCAAGGAAGAAAGGAAATGCAGATAGACATGTAGTGTATCTCAACAGAAGTAAAATAGGTATTTACAAGTCTTTAGAAGATTTCCCATTCCCCCAGTCTGGATTTGTTCCGTCTTAAGAAGAAACTCAGGGGGAAACTATATTGGCTTCTGTAATGCCCTGAAAGGAGGTTGTGGTGAGATGGGGCTCTTCTCCTGGGTAACTAGCAGTAGGATGGGAGGGAATGGCTTCAAGTTGTGCCAGGGGAGGTTCAGGTTGGATATTAGGAAAAATTTCTTCTCCGGAAGAATGGTGAGGCAGTGGCAAAGGCTGCCCAGGGAGGTGATGGAGTCACTGTCCCTGGAGGTGTTTAAGAAATGTGGAGAGGTGTACAAAGGGATATGGCTTAGGGGCAATACTGGTGATAGGTGGATGGTTGGACTAGATAATCTTAGAGGTCTTTTCCAACCTTAATGATTCTATGATTCTGACCCATAAGCTAGCTTGGGATTGATCTGGGTTCATACATCAAAGGGCAAATAGAATGGAAGTAGCAATTTCATTACTATGTCTGTCAAAAGAATGTATTAATTGATCCAAATTCTTTACCATCTTTAATGGACTGAGCTGCCAGAGAAAATTTATGCCTCACAAATTTCAGTGAATTACAGGTTAGGATGCTCACAAACTTGTCAGATGAAAAACTGTATTTTACAGTGAGACTGATGGCTAAGTTTAACTCGTTCAAGTGCTAAAAAGAGATCATGCTATATGAATATCTTTAAAATAAAGTTGTTTAAAACAAAAGTTTCTTTCCTATTACACCTTAATTAGTAGTTTCTTCAAATGTTATATTTCCTTGTGTAAAATCTCAAACTCTTCACACTTACCCTAAACTTGCAGTCTCAATGAACTTCTCACATTACTTCACACTGTCTTACATGCTGTTAAATAGGTGAAGATTTTCACTTAAAGCCATTGCCACACTGTTGGAAATCTGTTAGAGGGGCTGACATGTAGAGATGAATGTCACATCTTTCCCCTTGTATTCACAGTATCAACTTTAATCTTTAAAGATAAATTCAGTTCTGTCCACACATTAAAGACCACGACTTCAACAATTATCTTGAAGAATATACGTAGGGCCTTTAATGATCATTCCCAGGTATTTTCTGTGAATCAGCTCATTCTACAACAATAATTTTAAGCAGTGTAGTTATATATCAGGAGAGCTGAAAATAGACTATTCTCCTAAAAGGGTAGGATGGATTTTTAAAATAAAACAACAAAGTTATGTGTTGTTGCAACAAGCCCCCACTATGAATCAAGTTTGAGTTTTCATGGCAGAACATACACTGCATTGTGAGCTCATCACTGGAATACATCATGCCTGATGAATATGAATCTCTTTACTCATATTTTTCAGTAAAGCTTTATGAAGTATCACCTCAATTTTAAAAAGTATCTTCTGTGATAATAAGTTATGTGAAAAGGTTAATCTGTTTGAGAGTGTTTTTGGCTTTGTGTTTGAGGCTTTGTAGAAAGAGAGGCTGGATGGATGGAACAAGGCCAATCATATGACATCCAACAAGACCAAGCAACAGGTTCTGAATTTAGATTGTAACCACCCCAAGCAGCAGTATAGGCTTGAGAGAGAGTGGCTGGAAAGAAAAAGACTAGGTGCTGGTCAACAGCTGGATGAATATGAGCCAGCAGCGTGTCAGGTGGCCAAAAAGGCCAATGGAATCATGGCTTGGATCAGAAACAGTGAGGCCAGCAGGATGAAGTAACTGATTATTTTGTTGCATGTGAAACTGCTGAGCCTGCACATTGAATACTGTGTTCAATCTGAGTTTAGTCTCACTACAAGAACAGTACTGAATTGCTTGAACATGTTCAGAGAAGAGTAACAAAACTGATGAAGGGACTAGAGAACAAGAGTTATGAGGAGATGCTGGGGGAACTGGAGTTCTTTAGTCTGAAGGGGATGAGGGGAGACTTCAATGTTCTCTACAGCTACCTGAAAGGCTGCAGTGTGAAAGCTGTCAGTCTCTTACCTTACACGATAAGTGATAGAACACAAAGGAAAAGCCCCAGGTTGCACTAGGGGAGGTTTAGATTGGATATCAGGAAGAACTTCTTCATGGAAACAGTGGTCAAGCATTGGAATGGGGTGTCCAGGGCAGTGGTGGAGTCTCTGTTCCTTGAAGTATTTAAGAGACAAATAATCATGGCACTAAGGGTTTTAGTGGTACAAAAGGTTAAGAGAATGAGACTTGGTAAGTCAGATTATTCATTATGCTTGATGATCCTGAACATCTTTTCCAACCAAATGATCTGTGAAAATGAGTGAATTCAGGACGACTGCTTGTCACTGACACCAAAATCCACAGGCAAACAGGCAGACACTGATATAAAAAGGACTACTCTGTTCAAGGATTTAAAACTGAAGAAAACCTTCTAAGTAGAAACTACATTGGTTGCCAATAAAAGCAAGGGAGAACTGTACTGATAGCTCTTTTAGCTGCCTGGTTTGGAAGATGTGCAGCTGCATCATAGACCTGTTAAGCTTTCACAGAGGTTGTTTTGTTATATCCAAGGAGAAAGGATTGCAACAATCCATATCACAACAAACCAAAACTTGGATTACAGAAGCTTGGTTCACATCCAAAGTTGAGTTTCTTGCTGTCCACAGGCATTCCTTCCAGTGACTATAATAAAAATCCAAGAATGGAGCAAAGCCTAAGACTGAATCCAATACTGTAACCTAAACAAGGGATAACAGCAATCTACCAGCTGAGTCTTTGCATGCTGTTTCTTTCCTTTCTTCAAAGTGTTGTCTCATTTTAAGAAGTTACAGCTCATATTTCTTTGCATCAAACTAGGCTCTTTTCATCTTAAATCCTATTTATCATCGCATTAGAGGATCATTCATATTTGACATTTAAGACACTATGAAAGGATATTATCTTCTGTGACACAGTATTACATGTGTGCTTACTGAGAAGAAGAAATTTAGAGAATTTTCATTCATTGGCATTTAGAGAAGTTTTCCAGGTGAGAGTTACAGGAGAGGAGATGGAAGAAGTTCCAAGCAAAAAAGCTTCAAATTTTCAGATAGCAGTGAAATAAGACATTTAGGAAGGACAAGTTCTCCTCACACTCTCAATCTCTTAGGTAAGTCAAATGCTTCAGATACCAGATAAGCTAAAACAGTGATAGCACTGAGGCTTCATCTGCTTGTGTCTGTGATCAGGTCACCCATCAGCGGCAGAGGGCTCAGTCTACACCTCAATCAGTTTGAGACTTTACCAGCAATCAGTGAAGCCAAATGTAGAAAAACCTGGACTGTCACCATCTCCTGGCTGTGAAGCAAGCCACGTCTGTGGCTATGGAAGGCACTGGTGTAAAAACAGTGGCTTCTTAATAAGAAGCTGGGGCAACCCTTTAGAAACTGTGCAAAACAATGAAGAAAACAAGCAAAACATGGATGGCTTCGGGGCTATTGATTGATCTGCAAAACTCTTATCTTCTGTTTTAATATCATTTTTCTGTGAAGCTGAGAAGACCTGAGGTTAATCTGAAAAGCAGGAAACCCTAATAGCATAGCTACAAGAAATGAGCCAGTGAAATAAGCTGTAATAGATATCCGAGTTTTCAAAAGTGACAATGAGAATTCATGAGCCCAACAAGAGAACAACATTCCCCAGACATTGAATTACTGTACTTTTATTCCACAGCATTTCCAATTAGCATCTCTGTCCTGGGTTTGAAACTAAACTGCAGAGCTTAAAACAATGACTGCATCTCAGCACGTCAGCCTCTGTTTATTGGAAAGCCTTCATGAATTAGATCTGTAAGAATTTTTATTGAAACCAAGCCCTAGGTATCTTTGTAGATTTATCTCTTAGAAAAGAAGTTGGGTCCATACCAGACAGTCATTTTCAACTTTCATGCTTAGTAAAATGCTGAAACTGAATTAGCACTAATGCTTTTCCAAGGTTTGTTAACCTTGCTTGCTCAACAGCTGCTCTCCGTTCATTACAAGACTGAAAAGGAGCTGTAACAGCCTTGGCACTGCCAGGATTTGGGGAGCAGTGCTCTAAAAGCTTCTGAACAGTTTTCTTATCAGTGAAGGATGATTGGCAAATGTCAGCAGTCTGAGGCCTTTTACATCAAGCAATGATGAATGCCACAGACGTACAGTAAATAGGGCTGCTGTGAAATTTAATGGCTGCTTTAGATGCTTTGTTTTTTATTAGAAAAGGTCACCCATTGTCCTAGTTCACATGATTAATGTGGACTCCTGTATCTTTATGGGCTATTTCTACAATATGTGCTTTGCCAGTGACTGTTTGTTCGTCAATTCAGCCTATTCCAAGGTTTACTACTCAACATGAATTTAGATTTGTTGTTGAATACAAGCATTTTTCCAGCAGGCTTGTGTAAGCTGTACTACTGGGAAGAGGCTTATATCTGGGGCCTAAACAATACCTGTAGCCCACTTTAGCACAATTTGCTCCAGCAGGATTGCTGAAAATCATGTTTGCAGAGCCATTTAAAATAAATAAATTACTAAATCCTTGCATTTCTCTACCTGCTTTCTGTGAATTTGAAACAGGATTTGTGTTGTTGGTTTGCTGTTTTTTTTTTTTTTTAATCTTCATTATTTCCCTAAGGTTTGGGCAGCTTAATGCCACCCATACAAAGAAAAAATATTAACAAGTTTGAGTTTCCTGCTTCCAAAGTTTTTCATCTTACATCTATGAGCCCAGCACTTAACAATAAGCCTCATTACTTTTTAGGGATATTGAGCACTGAAACGCAGAACCTTTTTCTAGCAGAAAGGGACAAATGACTTTAAATAAGACCTCAGGGAGACTCAGAGGCAAGGTCACATTTGATTTAGCAATCCCAGGACTCATATCTCAGTTAAAAGCAGTTCATTCTTGATCATACATATTTAGTCTCGATGTCCTTTATTCAAAAGTACAATAGTGGACAGCTAAATGGGTATTCAAGAAAATAAAAGCAACATGTCAGTCAAAAAGGGAAAAGTAGAATGAAATTAAAAGCCATAATTTCTTTAAACTGGCTGAATTTCCTGAACAATTCATATTCCTTAACTTATTCCTTGCTTATTTTATATTTCAAGTAAGGCCTACTCTCCCCATGGTCCTTAGATATGCAACTGTTATCAGCATTTTCCCCTTTAATTCATGGGCTTTTGAGAGGGTAGGCACTAAACAAAGAAACCTAAATGACTGAACTAAGTATCTACATAAGGCGTTAAACTGTATATACAAAGGTATATGTAGTACAGCTCCATGCACAAGGTAAAATTTACCAATTTAAGATATTTAATGACAGGTTATGCTTTCAAGCACCAGAATTATTGAGATATACCAAACTCATGAGCACTTCTAAAAAGCAGGTATTTGTGTAAGAATGTTCAGATTATTAGGAAATAGAAACAGGCATGAGATATGTTTCATGCATATTAAATCTGAGTCTGAAGCTAAGAATATGCAGTTTGATTTTGCTTCAGAGTTTCAAGCCCCAAGTTTTGCTTAGCTGCATTTATTGCTGTAACTGCCCAAATACCCCAGTCAGTATAAGCATAAAGCAAAAGAAATGTTTGTCAGCAATTGCAGGCTTTTACCCAATATTCTGCGAGGGTTTACGACTGTGTCTTCCATTAGAATGAGACCAGCTTATGTTGGTATACTGAACTGCTGGATATGGATAACAATTATTTACCACAATTTAAAGACATTAGGAACTTGTCAGAATCAAATCAATTCTTGGTTAAGTAAGGTACATTAATAATTGCCAGTTGATGAAACTAATATGGATTTTATTTTAAATGAAGAGGGAAAGAAAATATTCATCATCCTTGTCATTTTTATGGAGTTATTCAGAGAATAAATTATTGATGATAGGCACAGGACTGGAGAATAGACTGTAGAAGTTTAGGTACTTGTTAATTTAAGATGTACAAATACAATCAAGTGCAGAATTACAACAAAAATAAGTGCAATGGCTGACAGTTCTTAATGAAGAAGAGATACAAATGATTTGCACAGAATCAGACAAAAAGAGAAAGGATTTTTTTCAGGATTCCGCACTATTTGGGAACATGAGAATCTTCAAGGCTAATCTAAAAGTATTACCAGAAAATTATAACCTTCTGCATCTTCCATATTTTCCAAGGTGACCTGCAACACTTCCAGTTTGCATACTTGTGCTTTGGCCTCTGCACCTGGGAAAACATTGCACTTCATAGAAGACTACAAGGCACACACAAGGTGCAACCTGCATTGCCACAGGGAAGAAGACTTCATTCACAACTGGAGCACCAGTGCTGCAGGCTCTGTATCAGCACTGAGCTTGCAGGGGATGAGATGGCAGATCTTGGGTGGCCATGTGCTCTGAAGCTGTGTTTTGACACTTTGATGTCACTCTGCCAGGTGAGTGAGCAAGCAGCCTCTGCTGAGGGGAAAGGGATTCAGATACACTGATGTAGGCCAGTAGGGGTGCTTTTATTTTTCTTTAATAATAATATGTGAAGGAAATATTACATTAGTATTAGAAATAATTTACCTTCAAGTGTTTCCTTTCCATCAAAACCTCTTGGAAGCTAGGCTCTCTTCATTTTGGGCTGTACATTGGTAGCTATGATCTTTATTTGAAAGATAGCCTCCCAAGCTAATTTTGTTTTTCATCTGTGCTTAGTAATAGTCACGCACTGGTATGATTTAGGCAAGGGAATAATAATAAAATACATTATTATTTCTGATTAATGTTATAACTTGTTTTAATTTGTTTGTGAAGTTATGTTTGTGTGACTCAGATTTATAATGCCATGTAGCAAACATAACTTTTGATATTTGGATATGCTAGAAGTGATCCCACTATTGACATTTTATATGGAACAATTTCATGTGGCTATGAAGAATGACAACAAACTGCTCTTTGAAGGGATGTATATATATGTGTGTATATATATATATATATAAATACATATATGTATTGATAAATACATATATGTATTGATTTAAGACTTAGAGTCACTTTCAGCAATCCAAAGACACATCCAGAGCAATCTGTAGGCTTCCTTTTGAAGCTCCACGAGGGTTTCCTTTAGAACTGGAAGTACTGTGTTCTCAATGCTAAATTAAAATTGTGACTTAATTTTAATTATGTGCTTGCCTTGTTATAAATACTGAGTGTTGAGAAGAAATTTAGGCTTCTTTTTGTTTGGAAAAATGAATCTGAAATTACAGCTTCACTTTTATCTACTGACCTCCTGATAGATTTAAATAATATTCTACTGTAAAGAATCGACACCACAAATAGTGCATTACATTCCAGCATATTTCAGATGACAGAATGGAGATTTTTTTAAACCCAGCTACAGATCTGCAACTGCATTCATTTGAAAATATGTTTTCATAGGAGTTTACCATATAATGAGGAAGATTTTAAAATTTCATTTGCACAAATACCATCACAATGAGATAGTAGATGCTTGTCAGTTACAAGTAAATAAATCCTAATCCTTGAGGGGAAAATGGGCATTGGATTATCCAGTGCTGTAACTCACTTGTCATCCCTTGGATAAACTGATGATCAAGGAAAAGCACTTTGTAATGCATGGTTTAACCCTGCTGATTTCATTATAATGATCTGAATGAGATACATACGATGAAATGATTAAGACTCATGAGTCTGTAAGAGGGGAACACAATCTACAAAAGGAGCTCTGGTGAGATATTTCAACTTGAGACTCCAAAGATACCTCCATAGGCTTGTTATGGAAGAAAGTGCTGTATTCAAGAGCCTAAGGAAGACTTTGCTGCCGTAGTGGGACTGTTACATTATTTAACTTATGGTGCTCGGTCCACGACTCTGACTACAGTGACAACAAAATAAATAGGGGAACCATGTGCTCTAGGATCAAGATTTTCAAAGTGAACTCCCATTCAGTTTCAACTTCCTGCATGAAATTCCTCCTCTTCCTAAAAATTCATAAGAAAACCATGTTAATTACTCCATTGGATGCTCTTTAACCACATCCTGCTGCAAGAGTGTTCCATTCTCCATCCAACTCTCTCAGAGTTGGAAGAAAACGTAACTAAACAGTTTGGAGTATATACTGGGCTCGGGACTGCTTGTTCCAATCTCTGGTCATACAAAAAATCAGGTCCCTATGCATGGGAAACCAGCAGTAGCGCATATGCTGTGGAGCAGGGTAAGTGGCAGCACAGCTGCAGTCCTGTGGATTGCAATATTCTATATAGGGTTTCAAGTTATACTTATCTCAGTTATGAGATCTGCACCTAAGTTTCTTTCTGTCAATTTTTCTCCAGCTTCTATATAACTGGGGGGTCTTAAGAGGCGCTTTAAAAGGCCACTGTGGGGAGAAAAAGCAGAAGCTGCCCAGGGGATGGGACATATGGATGAAGGCAGGGGAATAGCTGGTGGGGGCTTGGATTGTAGTACATCTTGAGGCTCTAGTAGCATCATTTTCAGATGGGACAGAATTTTTCACTTTTTCTTTGTAAGATGTGCAGAAGAAAAGCCACCCAAATATGTGAAAGCAAAGTTCCTTCCTGAATCTGACTCACCTCTTGGTCTCATAGAACATCCATTTCTATATTTCTGTGTGCAAATTATTATCTGTCACAGGGTGTGCATTCTCCTGTGACAGATTTTTTCATAGAAAGAGAATTTGCACATTGATACATCTTCTGGGATATATATGTTCTTTTGGGATATATATGTTGTAGGGCAAAACACAGGTCAAAAGCATAACTTATTCTCTTGCTTTATATACACTTCTAGTAATTTCAAAACCTGTCAACCTTCCCTACTTTTTATGGCTGTTTTTCATGCAACTTTTAATTAACAATAACTTTTCACATTAAAATTTAATTAATTTTTCCCCCATAGTGAATCATTGGTCAACAATTCACAGCAAGTCTTATTAAAATCCAATGTAATTACTCTCTACGCATCCTGAGAACATTACAAACATTTGGTTCTTATGGTCACAATGATTAAAGAATTGAATTTACTGAACATTATTGTTAGAGCTTACACATCCACCAAGTCAATTGTATCTGTGCTTTGTGCTAGACTTGTAGAAACTGCACTTCCCACAGCCAAGCTACTAGGCTAAATCCTTTTTTATCAGATTGGAATTGGAAAGGACTGTGGAGTTTGTAGGAAAATCTGTAAGTGCCATTCTTCTTTTTGTTCTTATTGCTTGGATTGCTAATTGTACTTCCCCCTGGCTGCCTCACTGGATTTTCCACCAGGGATTTATAACCGCTCACCATATAAAGAGTGAAATAACAAAATAATTAATGACCCATTGGTGCCTGCCAATTCTGAAGAGGCTTTTTACCTGGGGCTTTCAGTATTTCATAATTATTTGACACTACTGACTGCTTTTGCCAAGTCCACATATTTCCATAGCCTGCTGCAGAGTGCACAAATACATTCCAGATTCCAATTACGCACCAGCTCTGCCCTACACATAGCTCTTCCACTCAATTTACGATGGTCACAGGTGTTCCTTAGGATTCAGCTTGCACAGCACCAATCATCACATACCTGCCATCACTTCTTGAGTGTCAAAGGCTCTTTTTGCCTCCTCTGTCCCTTCTCTCTCTCTACTTGCACATAAATCACTCCTACGTTAGCAGTACAAAAACAACCTGCAAGATTTTTGTTGTGATGTTTCTCAGATGCCAGTTTGCAATAAGCTTAGGGCAATAAACAGGTAGAAAATTAATTAAGACAAAGATCTTTAGCCAACACATCTAGGAGCTGGTCTAAATTTATAAAGCGAAAGCCCTGACTAGCAAGATAGTATTAAACATACAAGAGATCTCTCTGGCATTTGCTTTCCAGATATCTTTTGAGACAGAAGGAACTCCACGGTGCCAGTGACTTCCAGAGTCTCAAGGCAGATTGCATTTCTCTTGCTTTCCCTATCAATCACAGGTGCTGCAGATGCTTTCCGCCCACCCACCCCCCAGCAGGTGTTCCTAGTGAACCTGCTCTCCACTGCAGATGGGCTTGGTTTGAATTAACTGTGACCTCCTTGGCACCAGTGAAAGTATCCCTTTGGGTGTTAGTACAGGTGATCAGAACAGCTGAAATTTTGTTTATAGAAATGAGGATATACAATCTTATCTCCCTTCTCAAGTAATGAATCTCAAATGTATTCACAGTCCCCTATACTGACAATAACATATATTTCAAAGAGTAATCTGATAGGGAAAAAACAAATACATTGAGACTGTCACAGTACTAAAAAAAAAAAAAAAGGGAATCAATTTGTTTCCCATACAGGACTAGTCACCTGTTTCTGGAATTTAGATGCAAGGATCTATTATTTGAGCAAATTCCAAAACTGACCAAGAAGTAACAATAGCTTTGATTTCCTTGGCCCCTTAAAGGAGGAATCACACTAGAATTACTGACAACTGCATGCACAACTTCCCGTGAGCTCTTTCTTTAAGGTAAGGAAAAATATCTTCCCAACTTTTGTCTAAATGCTATTTCAACAGTCTAGTCTCCTGGGTAAGAATTATAGCGCATGTATGATGAAGGAAAAAAAATAAGGGAAGTGCGAAGTCATGCTACTACGAAGCTTTCTTGCAGTCAAGGTCTCTCAGAAACCAGCTGCCCTGGGAAACCTTTACAGCAGGGTTGAGTGCTTCTTGATGTTGTTCTCCTCCTCACCAGTGTTTCAGCTACCACTTATGAGACCATTCCTGACCCAGAAACATAACAAAGAACTGTACTTGGACAGAACACAAAGAGGAGGAACTGCAACAGGGGAGGACAAGAACAGTTCGTAACGTATTGTGCAATTTTGCAAAGTGATATGACTTGGATCAAGGGAGTAAAGTTTGTTGGGAGGACAAGCAGTTGAAAAGGGGATTGTATTAAGCATCACATGATGTTGTGATTTAACTTGGCAGATGACTCAGCACCACACAGTCATTTCCTCACGTCTCCCTTCCCAGTGAGAAATGGGAGACAGTCAGGGGAAAAGAGTAGAATTCATGGGTTGAGATAAAACTATTACTAAGGTTGGGAAAAGGAAAAGGATAATAGTCAAGACTGTATATATGAATGCATATAACAAATGATGTACAAGCAATTGTTCATCACTCCCTGACCAGTGCCCAGCTACCCACGCAAGCAGTGGAAGAGAGAGATGAACTTCCACCCCCTTCAAAACTCCTTCCACATGATGTTATATGGTATGGAATATCCCTTTGGCCAGTTTAAGTCAGCTGTCCTAATTCTGTTCCCTCTCATCTCTTTGGAGCCTTCACTGAGAATGGAGAGAATGGACTTGCTCTATACAGCACTGCTTAGCAGCAACTATAAACATCGGTGTTTTATCAACATTATTTTTCTCCTAGCACCAAAAACAGCATTGTACCTGGCACTCTAAAGACAACAATTCAATCCCAGGTGAAGCCAAGACATGTGACAAATCAGTTGCTACTAGAACCTTAAACAAACTGTTATTTTTTTCCCCAGTATCACTTATTTAGACACAAAATCAGCTCAGAGATTGGCTGGAATTTTTAGTCATAAAAGAAGAAAGAAAACCTTTTCTAAATCACAGGTGAGATCTAGCACACACACATTTGCTAATAAACAGAAGAACTAGCACTACATCTGAGAATGAGGTGACAAAAGCCATGTAGAACTGGACAATAACAATATGGACAGTTTGTGTGGCTAACGTAAGAGTTTCAAAGCTGTTTGCTGCTTGTGTGAGCTCACAGTCGTTCAGCAACTTACACTTCCAGTTTTGGAAGTTACAAGGCAAAAATCACAACCTTCAGCTTCAAGTGAGAATGCACAAAACCACTGTTAGGCCAAAGTAAATTTTCTAATGGAAAAAGTCTATTCGTCTATGTCTTCCATGATGGGATTGGCCTTTTCTTCCAAGTAGCAGCAATAATACAAGAGGGAATGGCGTCAGGTTACGTCAGGAGAGATTCAGGTTAGATATTAGGGAAAATTTATTCTCAGGAGTGGTGAGGCATTAGAATAGGCTGCCCAGGGAGGTGGTAAAGTCACTGTCCCTGGAGGTGTTTAAGGAGAGGGTAGATGTAGTACATAGAGACAATATTGGTGGTAGTTGGATGGTAGGACTAGATGATGTTAGAGGTCTTTTCCAACCGTAATAATTCTATGATTCCATATTCTCTGAGCTAGGTGAATCTAACACACAGCACGTTCCAGCTGATTAGGTCCCCCTTCATGTGCTTTTTGGCACGCACACTCATGCTTCCTTAGAAATGCTCCCACAGTTAATATTTATGCCTGTCACATAAAGCATTAATAACAGAATTCCACAATGCTGCCAGCACAGTCAGTCATAAGCCACATGGTTATATTGCTAAATACTAAATGTAAATATGAAAATGGGATTGGAGCCTACCTGGCTCAGCATTGCTTAATATGGAGCTTAGCTTCTCTTCCTCAGAAGATGTGTAAACCCTTCCCTTCCCATCTTTGTTAGGTAGGTAGGTAAATGCACCCTGTAGCACCATTGAGGCAAGTGTTTGTGTTATATCCTCATGAGGCCACAGTGAATCTTTTGAACAAGGAATAAATGACAGGTGTGGAAACAGCAGAGCAAATGTAAGCTTGCTACTGCAGTATTGTCATGGTGAGGATTAGTATTTATGAAAAGTCTATAAAGGTTTGTCATGTTAGTAACTAGGCAGCTGTGGAAACATAAGAATCCTACACAGATCTTTCATTTCCTGCCAGCTCACAAAAACAAAGCAGGGAAGTGGGGCACAACCTAAGTGATGTGGTAAATCTCAGCAAACATGTTCAACTTTATGGCCTACTGCATGAAGGAGAAGCTCCAGAGGTTTGCAGTCATCAGTTCTCCAAACCGACTGGGTTGAACATCACTCAGTGCTCCACTGAGGGAGCTCTTGCTTTAGCATTTGCAAGCTGGAAAGCTGGAGTGATTTCAGCATACAAACTCTCAGATGCCACTGTCGTGCCATCATCTTTATTCACAGCCTTGAGGTAGCAGCAACCCAAGAAGAAAATTACACGGAAAAATAGGATAGATGAAAGAAGAGGTTACCGCTGAACTCCAGACTTCCTTAGCTCCCTAATTTCCCACAGAGTTCTGCAATTGCACCTTTCCTCAGGTAATGTGTGCACAGCTACCTACCTACCCACAAAACCATAAGTTTTTTACTAATGTGCCTAAATAAATACCCAACAGTAATTCTTAGTTGATTGTTTGATTTCCAATGGACAGAATGTTCTCAGGAGCTTATTTGAATGGGTTTCTCAAAGAACTGCAGACAATCAGGAATGCTGGCACCTGTGGTTCTCCCCTAAGAAGTGAGCTTGTATTCAAATGATAAAACAAGACAAACAAAAAGAAGAGACTCCTGTCTGTGCTTTTCTCCAATAGAACAAAATAAACTGATGACAGATGGTAAACACATCATTTAGGCAGTGTGGAAAGCTGCTCTCAGGCCAAGGCTGTAAATGAAATATAAGGCTCTGCGGAACAAAAAATAGAAAAAAGAAGTGATGATTGTTCTGGGCTGCTGTTGATCTTTTATTATTCTTATGAGGAAATTAGAACAATGTTCCCAATATTGAATTCATTAAGAGGCTTCATTTTTCCCTTTCCTTTTGTTGACTATGGAATTGCATCAATTTGTAAGGCATTATTTTTAATTTCCTGATTTCAGGACAGGTACCAGAAAGTATAACTACATAGCCTGAAATGATAGGATGTCCTGAAGCGCCAGTGGGCTACTGTGCACTTGTAACTTTCTTTTAATGAAGTCAGTTCAGTATGAATTCTTCCATTCAGAGCAGCAAAAGTCTCACTACATCCTGTGATAATTTAAGCCTGGCTATTTATTTTTAAGAGTTAATATATTGCCTCATTCTGCATTGCTCTGCTTCTTTTCTTTGGTCTTGATGAGTGTCTGCGGTAGTAATCTAGTTCAGCTGTTTCACTCCACAGATCTATTCCTGCCAGGCTGTGCTCCCTGCAAAGCAGCAGTACCTAACACCAACTGTGAGATTTGTCCCAGTAGTTTTATTGAGCCTGATGTGATACTCTGGGCCAGATTATATTCTGCAATGCATTGCCTATTTATTTTTCAGATCTGTTCAATATGTCATGGACTGTGTCTACCTGGTTTATAATTAGTGGGATTGCTTTACATATTGTTTCCAAATATGTTACAGACTATAAAACAGTCATAACAAATGTGTCAGAGAATGTTTGGTGATTATTCCCTCTTTCTCTGCTGAAGAAATTTTTGTCTGGACAAGAAAAAGTCTTTAAGGATGCTTTTACTCAGGCAAGGAAAACGGTGACCAAAAGGTTGGATCAGAAAAAAAACAAGCATCAGATAAACTGCAGCAGAAGGCTTCAGATAAATTGCAGAATAATTACAGCCAATAACTCATTATTCATTTTATTGTTGCCAATCTAGAGGATTTTCATTGTACAACAGTAAGATAAGAGATTCCTGTTGGGAATTACAGGAAAGAAGACAGGAAAGATAACATGTAGCTAACCAGACTGTAAATAGTCTCAAAGTCAGGCTGCATTAGCAATAACCTGACAGTGGAACCACATTAGATTATACTAAGACAGTGAGAGCAGTGTAAAAATGCCCTGAATCAATCCAATGTACCTGCATACCCAACTAGAGGCTAAGCAGTGACAGATGTAGGGCAAGGACACATCCATCTCCCTTGGCATCTCCCAGGCAGCAAGCAGCCCTACCCAATCACAGACTGCAGATAAAATATTTCCAGACTGGGAAGCTGCTGGGTGAAGATCTGCACCCCAGTCCTCCTCAGGCACATTACAGAAGCTTCCAGCAGTAAAGACTGAAGAAAGCTAACAAGGCAGCCCTGTGCATGTTCTCTGGTATCAGAGTGGATTTCTGATGGGTCTGTGTCGCGGAGGGCTATCGCTGCGTTGCAAGCCAGCAGACTTACAGATTATGTTCTGTGACCCACTGTAATGTTAAGCCTAATCACATGGCATGTGCATGCAAGACCAGACCCAGAATACTCTGGATTTGACCAAGGCTTTCTGACCTTCAGGGGGTGCATGAACTTTAATATAGCTCTGCCATGAAAAAATAAACAGATCCACACTACTATCTTGTTTCTAAACAAGCAAAGGGAGAATATAAACACATATGTCCTTTGCAACTCTGAAGCCATGGTGAGGCAATGCTTGCATTTTGCATGTTGAGCATGTGCTCTCCACAGGAAGACACCCAGCAGTGCCTATCTGAACACGAACCCTGAGGCAATTGCAGCTTTTGTCCAGTCATGCCTATCTCCCCAAAAGTGATCATAAACCACCTCACACCGAGGAGGGACTTCATATGGGTTTCTTGCAAAAATGCACATACATGGCATGAAAAATTCCTAATGGGTTAGAAGAGTGGATTAAAATTTGCCAGTTAAATCTTGTAAAAACTAGTAGATTTTTACTTCCTCTTCTGATCAATCTGCAAGCATTAATTCATAACAAATAGCTGACGAAGGCTACCTGACTTAGAAAATTCTTTCAACCACAATAGCAATAGTGTGTGCAAACTTTAAATGCTGACTTCATTTTGGGGTCCACATAAGAAAACGAGCAGGGTGAAGTGCAGGCTCAAAATTGTTAAGTTCTTTGCAGATTGTACAGATGCGTTACAAACAAGACCTGAGTATAAAACTGGCTGGGGAAAACAAACAAACAAACAAACAACCTGTATTCAGGTGAATTAATAATAGTACCAATATTCTCTGTGAGGATTCATCTTGTATACACCAGCTCTCAATACTGTTCACAGAATCATAAAATCTTTAAGTTAGAAGGGACCTTAATGACCACCCAGCAGCTCAGCTTCCAAGGCACCCTTCAACATGGCTTTGAGTACCTCCAGGAATGGAGCACCAACAGCCTCTCTGGGCAGCTGTGACAGCGTCTCACCACCAATAAACCATTTCTGTTAGAAAAGTTAACAGAAATAATGTTATTAGTAGCCTGGATGATGGAAAAAATGGCCCTTAAATCTACAGGTTACACCAACACAGAAAGAGTGAATGGAATGAAATTCTGACAAAGTAGAAATACAAAGTGAAAAAAAAAAGAAAAAAAAAAAGATCAATTTAATTAAGGGACAGTAGAAGCCCTAAATTAGGCACAAACAATCACCTGCACGAAGACAGTTGGTGAACATCTGGACAGGTGGGTGTTCTGCAGAAAAAACCCTCAGTTATGTGTCACATCAGTAAAAACCATCAGGCTGTTGCCAAATAATGGTGACGATGATGATAAAACATAAAATAAATTCTACAAGATTACATTTTTATTTTCTGCTCAACGATTATAAAACTTCCAGTCAAATTCTATATTCATTTTTAGTACAAGTTTTTAAAAAGGGTAAAAAGCACTGTTCCAAAAGGGCAAAAAAAATCAGGGAAAAAATACGCAAATACTAATAGTTGCAATAAAGAGCAAATACAAATACCAATAATTGCAACTCAAGAGATTTAACATAGGCATTGGGGAAAAACTTTCTGATGGTAAGTATAGCAAATCACAGGAACAGATTGCCTCCTATAATAGGTTGGCATCTGTTAGCTAATGATGTAAGCACAGTTGATCCTACTGTGGGTAAAGAGATCGATGGGATGATCTCTTGATTCTCTAATTTTGACAAAACACTGCATTAAATACACATTTAAGAAGAAGCAAAAAAAATATTACTGGGTAATAATGTTCATATTTCATTGTACAGCTTGAATTGCAGATAAAATCAAAAAGGGACAAGTTTTCCTTGTTTAGCCTCCTGCAACTATTTTGTTTTATGATCATTTAAAAATTCAAGCACAATGAGATGTTAGTATTTAAATGACTCCAGCTGTGTACTAAAGTTCACATCTTCCAGGCAATAAATAAGGTTCCCATTTTGATTACTAATGTTTGCACGGTGACAATTTATCTGTTCACATGACTGTAATCTCACAACGATGGAAAGCCAATGGAACATGAAGAATAATGGAGGACAAAGCACTGAAGACAAATCATTCACTTCAATTGTTCCTTTTTTAATTTTTTTTTTTATTTTTTGAGATAGAGCAAGATACGTGTGTGCGTGTGTAAACACATGAAGTCGTTTTATGCATATGACCATGCATGTCTGTGTTCATGTTGCACCAAAAATGTGTTTTATTTTAATGGTGATAGTTTTGTTTTCTTGTTTAAGGGTTCTAAAAAAATTCTGGCTTTGCATCTTTGAAGTGTTTTACATAGCTCATCCCAATTTGAACGTGGTGGTCACAATAACATTCTCTCATCCACATAGGCAGAGAAAATTTTTATAGGGATGGCTGCAAGTGGTTCTTTGTATGGAGTTACAATCCAAGCAAAACACTCACTGAGCACACAGAGAGGTGGTCTTATTTTAAAGCCTTTCTTCATCTCCAGCCAAAGAAATCTTCAGCAATTGCTATATGCAGGCCAAGCTTTCATCTTCAGCTTGTGCAGTATTAAAGTACTAGAAAAACATAGGGAGAATATTTGGATAATGGATTGTAGTTTTCAACCTGAGGTAACTCAAAAGTTTGGAGGAATCTTGCTCAATGTTACATCCAGTAAATAGAATATCACCTTTCAGCACAGCCAAAAATGGAAATGTTCAGCTGAAAATGTAAACATGTTAGTAACTTATGAATGCAAAAAGAGAAAATGATACTGTTTTGCTATAAAAGTTCAAAATAACCACTGAAATGTATCTAAGCAAACCTTAAATCTTCCAGTCACATACAATTCTAAACACTTTTTATTCACCTTGTTATTAGAAATAAAGAAGAAACAGATTTTTCTATTAAATAGCTTCTCTTTTAGAAAGATTCCAAAATGCTTTATAGGCTCATACACAGCAATCAAACACAGCCACAGAGCAAAGCCAGCTTCACAAGTGCACAGACTGCATATGCCAATTTTTCTGAAAGCTTAACTAAAATCCAAAGTTACAAACCCAGTAATAGCATGGGTTATCATGAGGGGGCGTGGAAGAACATTCTGTTACTGTGACATGGAACTACGGGCTCCAGGACAGTGGCAGGTCATGTTATCAACTCATGTCAAGGATCCCTTGATTAAGAAAATAGTCAGAATAAGAGATCATATAAAATTTCCAGGCACTTCTGGTGCCTAAGATTTCACACAAGGCAAACTTGCAGTGGGATGCAGATCTTGTAAACCACTTTGTGTATCTACCTGTCATTAACAGATCATAGGATTGAGTTGGAAGGGACATTCAAAGGCCATCTAGTTCAACTCTACAATGAGCAGGGACAATCTCAGCTAGATCAGGCTGCTCAGAGCCCTGTTCAGCCTAACCTTGAATGTCTCCAGGAATGAGGCTTCCACCACCTCTCTGGGCAATCTGTTCTAGTTCTTCACTACCGTTATCATGAAGAACTTTTTTCTTATATCCAGTCTAAAAAATTCTGATAGAGTCACAAGAAATGGTGACATCTGTCTCTGTGGCAGGTTACTACACAATAAGCTGATGGACAGCTCCCTCTCCAACACTGCTGCATCTGCTCAAATAGGTTTCTCCCAGTGAGGTGAATGCTGGAAGAGACCTCCAGGGGTCATTTAACCCTACCACCTGCTCAAAGCATGTTCCTCGCCAACTCTAGGTCAATACAATGATCTAAGATAATACAGAATCATTACACACCTGCTGTAATTTTCCTTCTTCTATCTCTCTAGTTCTTTGTCTCAGCTGGGGGTCTAAGTTTGCCAGGAACCTCATGACTACTCAGACCTGCAAAAATGCACGCATGATCTCCTGTACTGTACACTGCAGCCAGCATTCATGTTCATCATAAGAGTCATGTGTGTGATGAAACAGAAGGGCAAGAATGCATCTCATTAGTGGGTATGTATGCATAGCTTCTCAGGTATGTGGAAGAGACTGAAAACTTTCACACTTGGACGTACAGGGCTGTCGAACCGACTTCTTAATAAACTGGCAAGGTCTGTATATCATTCACTCATTTTATCATCTTTAATTTGTTAGAGCTTGGATCTCTTTCTGATTTGTTTGCTAGTCCTTGTTTTCAAAGGCCAGTTCAGCTAGCATGAATCATATTCAAGATTCATGGAATAACAGTCCCCTGTAACACTGCCAGGAAAACAAGCTGAACTACAGCATAACAGCCCTAACACTAACATTTATTCTTTACCAGTTATTTTGGGGTTTATCTCTCATACTGCCTGAAACTCCTACTGCTACTGCAGGTAGCAAAGAGACTCAAATTCTGGTGTGCAAACTCTCTCCAATCTTGAGCAGTAGCTGTTGTTCATCCATTAACTGTAGGTCTTGCTCATACTGTCCCTTCATGCTTACTGAGTTCTGATTGCTTTGGCTGAGTGTAACAGAGAGATTGTGGCTGTTATCAGTAAACACTGTCGATCAGCTTATTTGTTGACTTTGGTGCAGAAATTCACTGGCTTGGCTTTGTACTACATACACAGACCTGGTAGTGCATCACTCTGTAAAACAAATGTGTTCCTCCATATTTTTCATTTTTGCTGCCAAATCTCATCAATAATGAAACACAGTGCTGGTATATGGTAATAGAAAGCAGCGCATAGGCAACACATTTAGTAGACAGTATTTTGTTTCTTCATTTTCAGTTTACTACCAGCTATTTCCAAGCAATGGACATATCAGTGTTTACCTTCAAATTAAGACAGATAACTGTTTGGAATTTCACCACTAGATATGAAAGCCTTGTAGTAAATATACTGCCTTTGGATATGAAGTTTAATAAGCTTAGCATGATTGCTCTGTACCATTAGGGATTAACTTGAATACTGCCATATTTCTAGATATAGAAACATTTGTCCGCTAATTGCCTGTTTAACACTGTGTATTAAAAACATTTACTGCAGCCCGGCATTAAGTTAAGTAAATACTGTTTTCCCTTCTTCAATGCAGTTACCAGCAGCATGTTTCACTGGCTCACTAAGGACAGTCTGACTGCAGCTCCACAGCCTGCTGAGTAGCACACATGCCTGCACAAGTGATAAGCGTTAAGGAAGCAGGGGCACAGAAACTCTCACAGTGCCAAGGACACCCAACCTCTCCCCCTTGCCATGAGACTCAGATCTCATTTTGACCATGATATTCCCTGCTAAGGGTGACTTTCCATGTTTAAAAACCCTTATTTTTCCTTTTAGTGTTACCAAAGACACTGCACAACCTTAGTTACATTACTGTTCCCTTCTTTTCCAGGCACAGAATCATATAATGGCTTGAGTTGGAAAAGACCTTTAAGATTATCCAGTTCCAACCTCCCCTCACTGTATGCTTCACTGCGTCCAAGCTTTCCTCAGAAACATTAAGTGCCAATTTAACTGTTCCTTGGGGAGGGATTTTTGTTCCGATGGTCTTCTCAGTCTGGCCTGGAATTTGGAGTCAGTGTGGTAATGCGATTGGGCATTGTTTTATTTTCTGTAGCAGAGATTTTTCCTTCCAGCTACTTTCTTGAGACTCAAAACTATATATAGTACTTACACAGAGGATTCAAGATGAAATTGGTGTATTTTGCTAACATCAGAGGTAGTGGAAATGAAAAAGCCAGATCATGAAGGAGCATCATCTCTGGATGACTCTCAGTGAGGCAGGCTGAGTGCTGTGGAATGCTGCATTTCCTCTTTCTTACTTGGCACAAGCCAGGAATGCCTATTCTTCAGTCAAACTGCACCTGGTGGCATCTAACTGTGTGTGTGAAACGCCCTCACCTGATTCACAGAAGTACATGAGCTCTTTCACGCATATACTTCCAGCAGTGTTGCTCTCTCTAGGTTCCTTCTACATTTGCAGGATTCCAGCATCTCAAGGTTTGCTGACAATCCACTGTGCTAATATTGAGCAGTTCCTACTGCAGTAAGTACAGAATTTTGCCAGATCTCTTCCCAGCAATGTTTAATGATAGTTAAGCCTACATTTCAATACTCAGAGCACATTGTAATAACAAGTATGACAGGACCGAGGGCAGAAATTGGTTTAATAACGTGGAACATTTTACATGGAGAAACAGTCCAATGCTGTTTTGACAAAGCTAAGATGGCATTAAATCAGATGATATCTTCATGTAGAGTTAATGAAATCTATTAAAATCCTGCTTTACATAAAATAACAATTTCCTATGACACAATATCTGCTGTTGGATGAGTTCCACTGTATTCTTTTATCAGAAAAACCCATCCCTGGATTGATCAAGAACATTTCCAGTTTGAGCCACATTACTTAGCAGACATTGATTTTATTAGTCACATGATGTTAGTTCTATTACCCAGATGAATACATATTCTACTTGAGCAACAGAGCTTTCCTGGACAAAATGTAATATTTGGTTTCTTGGGCACCTTTAAGTAAACTGCTAAAATTGCTTTTCTACAAATGCAGAGAGTGAAATTATTTTACCTCGAATGTTCACAGAAATACAAAAAGAAAGAAAGAAAGAAAAAAGGCAGAATGTACACAGAATGACTTGGGTTGGGTCAACATCCATGCCAACGCCCTGGCATGGGCAGGGTTGACATTTGCAAGATTAAGCATTAGATCAGGCTGCTCAGGACCCCACTTGCAATGAGTGAGCAGAAACTGCTTTTATTGTCTCAAAGTCCAGGGTTTCAAATATCTCTTCTTTCTAGACTAGAAGGGAAAGAAATCCCAAACTGGGATGAATAAGAAGCCTGAGCGCATGGCAGTGAGTATCTCCAGTTTTGGGAGGTTATCCTGAGTCTCAGGCCCCTGTTTGTTAGCTCCACAAAACAGAAGTATTAGAGGAAGAACTGAGTGAACACAGTCACAATACAGGCAGCAGCATAGGGTTATACTATTGATTTGAATTAACTCAAATCCTGAAATTTTAAGTTGTTGGTCCTTGTCTCAAATAGGGGTACTGATTATCCAGGGCTATACAATCTGTTTGTTTGTTTGTTTTCTCCTGAAATATCTACTTACTCCCATAAAAAGAAAAATAGTATAGAAGAAGGAAAAAAGTCCTGACAAAAGACAATTTTCAGAAGAATTCCCTGAGTGGGCACTCAGGAATAAGCCAACCTTTGGCCACACTGTTGGGGCTTCCACCCTTTCAAATCCCACAACATAAATAGGGTCATGCTTGGGAGATGTGTATATTAGATGCATTTGGCCAAGTCTTGCTTCAGGAAGTAGATTAACTAACAGATCTGTCAAGCAGATTTACAAGTCTTCAAATTTATATTAAACCCATGTGTTGGCATACTGCTAGAAATGTTGAAGTGACACATTTTCTACAAGGTGCAAACCCAAAGGTTCTTAGCAGGTAAATGGAGAAGAGGTTGTAAGACTAGCTGTAATCCCACCCTCACTAGATATTAGATTTCATTTAGTTATTTCCCAGTTGTTTAAGCTTTCCCTGAGGGTTTTGCTGAGATCCCCACACCTGCTCTGCACAGCTGCGATATGTGCTTCCAGAGCTGCTGCATTCTGGTCCAGGGGGAACTCAGAGATGGAGGAGCTACTACCAAGAGCAAAGTGGCTTTTACACATACATAGGCACTGGTAAGTGAAAGGATGCTATTGTAAAAGGAAGAGACTATGCATTGTGTGTAGTCCATCTTATACCCAATCTCAAGTTTTCAGAGGGGTTTTTAACCATTCAGTCCTGAGTGAACGTCAGTATGGCAGAGAAATCTTCGTATAGAAGGACTAAGAGTATTTTTAAATTGCATTGCACACAGATGGCTTGCAGTATCAGGATGACTTTAGAGATTGCAAAAATTCTGTCTGTCTCTGACTCAGTATTTCCATTCATCTAAAGGCAAAAGATCACTACTGGTATGAATTAATAAGGAAATACTCTTATAAATGCAGTCTTTATCCAGAAAGATGCTACTCCCTTGGCAGCTAACCCTTAAAAAGGGGTGAGAAGGGGTAGATTCAGCCTCAACCCCATCCAGTTGCTGAGGTGCATGACTTGCATGAATTAGCCACTCCTTCTCACCTGGTGCTCAGCCAAAACACAAATGATGTTCTGTATCTCAGCAGGTCTTAACCTCAAGCTTTTATTGCACAAGCATGACAGTCACTCTAGCTACTCTGGAGTAAAAGCTGCACATATTCTGTAGTACAGATGCTGCCATATCCTTCACACAACTCCCACGTGATGAAGTGAATAAATTGCTTTTGTATCTTACCTGTGTCCACATCTGTGCCATAACAACAGCTTAATTTATTGGCAAGTGTAATGCGATCAGCGTTTGCAGCATGTATGAACTTCTCAGGATCAAATTTCATTTATAAACTGAGTATTACTTTGCAAGCAACTCCACATGAATGAATTAACTTGATGTTGTGTCTAAAGCTATCACTGATATTTGAGGTGAGCATCACTGTGCTATTGGGAACAACCAGCAGTGTCCACAGGGGCAGCTGCAGCAGCTTAAATGAATCATAGTGGCCTACTGAACCACTATGACTTGGCTACATGTAGTTTCAGCATCCTTGAATTGTGTATTTTTCTGGAATTACTCAACATGAGTGATACTAAATTGACAAAACATACACCACTTCTGCCAGTAAAACCCTAATACTGTCAGTTATGATCTTTATATCTTTGTTATTACATTTCAGTCTGATCTGCTACATCACCCGAAACCACCTACTCATTGTACATGACTCAGCTGTAGTTACAGATGCACACCATAGATACAGTCACAAATTGGGTCACGTTGGACCTTTATATTCAGAGATCTCTCCCACTCTTTTTGGGAGGAGGAACTCTTACACCAGCAGAGTTAATGTCTGTTAAAGGACAATGTTTTTACAATTTGTAAAATAAAATATTCAGGGCCAACTGCCTCAAAATAAGGAGGAAGGGAAATCTGAACTTTTCAGCACTAGCATAGGTTCTCATTGGCTTGGAGAGCATGAAGAACTCAGCTCTTCCTCAAAGTAAAAATAAAAAAGAGAGAAGGGAAGGGAAGATTTTCTTTCACATTTCCTTGCTCACACACTCATGTTTGCAAATGAATTCTTAAAGAGTTACAGCATTTAGTTAGACTGAGCTATAACCAAAAAGAAAAAGAATTCTTTCAGAGCAACTCTTCTGAACAGATTACTCACCCACATGCCCTTCCAGCCAGGTGACATGGTCAGAAATGTTCTGGTGCTCCCTGTGAGGGCTTTCTCCCACTGCTATAGCCCCAGGACCAGGGGAGGACAGAGAAAGTCACTCTTAGGGACGTGGACAGAAATAGACATTTGCGTTTAGGGTTTTGTTCTTACCAGCATGAAGAAGCCTTTGAGGAATAAAGCCTAAATTACACACAAGCATAAAAGCAGATCTCTCTTTTTTGTCTGCAGGTACTTTCATTTAAAAAGTTAATGCCTGCTGCTTGCAGAGGCCTCTGTGCAAATGAGAGCCAGCCTTCCCACAGCTGCAGAAGAAGAAAGAAGTCTCAAAGCAGAAGTTAGCATGTTAATTTTAAAGCTCCTTGCAAAGGCCATGGAGATAGCAAAACTCACATGCAGCATATTCGTTCCTTGTGCATGTCCGCACACAGACTGCATGAGCAGCCTGATGAGCGCATGTGCTGCCCTGGGCAGCCACAACTGCATCCTGGTGAGAAAGCCTCACAGCAGCTCTAACCTGGCACCACAGGCAGACAATCCAAATGCCAGGAATTTCACGGCCTTATTGTGAGGACTGACTCACATGCAGCTTACTCAGTGCACAGTATGGATCCTGTGCTTAGATTTGTAAATGTTCCAGCCAAGATGCTGCTGTTATAAACAAGTAAATACAGACAGGCAGATTTCTTCTGTAAAATTATCTCCCCTGACTCATTTCAGAGCTCTTTTGCCACGTCAAGCCCACATGCCTTGCTGTCTACTCCTCAGGAGACAGTCTCTTCTCTCAAGAACAGCCTTATAATAAGTGCATACAAAGTTTCAAAGGAAAGAAGAAAAAAAAATTCCAGCTCACCTAAAATCAGACATTTAGTTAAATATTAATCCTCTGCAATTATCATTATTTCAGCTGACTCAGCTACTGGCTATAAACATAACTGTTACCAAGGGGATGCTTATCTCCAGGATGGTCAATTTAACTCCGCGAAAGATCGGAGTCTTGCAAAAGCATGATTGGAATCACAGCAGCATTTAATAGAACATAAGAGAGAACTGCAAAAGAATTCCCAGTGCTAACAAGCAATGCCCCATTCACTGAAAGAAGGAAATCTACAGCAGATTACACAATTTGAAGAACAGGACAAGAAACGGAAGTTCTCTAATTACTGCTGATCATGTTTCAAGGTGTCTCTTCAAGGCAAAACCCAAAAGGTAAAAGGCATCAGTTTGCTTATATTAGAGACACAAAGGTCAGGAACTTTCTCTGCTAAGGCTTCTCCCAGTGTCAGGCTGGTCAATGGCTGTAAGCACATAGAAGGAGCTAACAAAGCCAACCACATTCCTTGAAGATAAACTCGGTTTGGTTCACAACAGAAGGAGAGGCACACCTCCAAAGAAATACACACAATTAGACATGTCACCAGAATCCCATTCAAGGTCATTTGACACTTGAGTCTGGCTCCTCAGGCATATATTTATCCTCTTCTTCAGCTGTATAACACTTCAGTCAGCTCAGTGAGATGACCAATATATCTCAGTTTTTCCCTGCACTGGTTTCTTGTCAGTTATGTTGAATGACCTCGCTAACATTGGAGGATAGTATGCTCTTCTGTTTTACAGTTAGAACACAGAGTCAGAGATGATGCAATGCCTTCAGGAGTCTGATGTGATTGAAATCTGTCCATATTCGCCATTGTAACAATGAAAAATAAAATGGCAAAAATGAGAGCCCTGATCATATGGATGTATCATAAGCACGGTAAAGTTAGTTACATCCCTGATTTGTGAAGGCAGGGAGGACTGGCTAATACACTAGTGGGCATGCTGCTACCTAGCTAGCAAAAAACAAACCCTGCAAATGCTGCCATTAAAGAAAAGAAAGAAACATGGATAAACAGCCTAAGTACTATCAAAAGAAGAGAAATACTGAGGCAGTGTCAGTCTGATTGCCACCAGGCATGGCTTGACGTTGGTGGAGAGTGACATTGTGAAATGCTCCTGAGTAATCTCCCTTTGGCATGGGGGAGAGTTTTCACATTTACCCTAGAACCAGTTACTGAGCTATTTGCACTTACTGCCACAAGAGTTTCTGTCAAGAGGACAGCTGGGAGCTTTGGCAGGAAAATGCTTCTTAAGGTGCCATTCACTAAGAAGTAAATGATACAAGTAATCCAGCTTCTCTGAGTTGCTTTCACTGTAATGAAACCACTACCAGGCTTGAGAACATAAAGATGCTCTGGATGGAAAACAGAATTTCGATGAAACCAAAGGAGTATCCAAACCAGGGTATGGAAGGAGAAAAATGTGCGTTTTGTCCTGCATGGCAAGAATGAGCTACTGCTTGAAGAAGCTTTCTCCATTCTACAATTGCAAATTGCAGTAAAAAAGGGAGATACAAATATTTTAGTGAGGAAGAAACAGGAATTATGCTTGACTTTTTTTTTTTATTGACTCCTTGAAAGAAAAATTTTGGAAAATTGATTAAAGGAGTACTTACAGAAATATCACTGTGTTGGAGATACTGATCGATTTATATAAATCCCAATACCTCATTTTTCACTAATGCTCACCTGGAAAAACTTTACTGGTAATAATAAAAAAAAGTCAAGGTACTTCCTACATGGTGTTTGGCAAAATGATTTGATCAACCCTTTCATGCCATTGAAAATGTTTTCCTTGACTTTTAGCTACAAAACCATCAAGGTAAATCTTCCTGCAAAAATGTATCTTTTTAAGGACTGTAACGGACAGCCCAGCAGATGTGCTTAAATGCTAAACACTTGCTTATATATTTCTGCTCAACTGGGTCATAATGGACTATTACTCAGCATGTTATCTGACTACACCAAATTTCATCTTCATCTTCAGCAAAACATTAATGCATTTGGATGCACAATCATGCTTTCAGATCAAATTGCCTGTTTTCTGCAAAAATTATTCTGCAGAAGTGGGAGGAGCACAGCCGGGCATGTTAGACAAAGCCTTGCATTTTAATGCTCCCTGTCTTTCAGAGTACTTTTACTTGGAGGAACAAAATGATCTACAAAACATGCTTTCTATTAATTAAGACAACGAAGCCCTCCTTGCTTCATTTACACGACTTATTGAAAGTTGCTCAGCTAATGCTGACCACATACTGCCTTGCTGACAATCCAGGTAATCTGATTTGCTGCTGAAGTGATACAAATGGATTGTAAAATCCCCAAATTTCAGGTGTCTGGCTCATAATTTCAGCACTACCTGCAAGCTATTCACTAGCCTGAGTGCCTCATCAAGGTACAAGGCATTAGTTAACTTCTCAGTTATCATCCTATCAGAAGACCATCAGATGACTGCTTTTTTGAGGCACTCATCCCAGATGCTGGCTGTACAATTCACATGCCTGTCTGGCTTTTAAAAGGAAAAAGCACTGGGTTATATTTGCAGTTCTGTAACAGTGGGAATTAAATGTGTGAATCCTACCACCATGCAGAGGGGCTATGTAACTAAGTCCCTGTTAAGTGTATGGAAAATTTGAACTAATCAGGCCTTCACAGAGAGGTACAATTTGCAGGGGGGCACTCAGTACAAAACATATTACGACTTTTCAGGGTCATTCTCTCTTCCATGAATTTTAGACTTTTTGCCTTAGTTCGACCCCATCCTGCTATTTAAAGGATGTTAAGGGCTCTGTTCATTGCAATTCTCAGCCCATAGCTCCCATCCCATCTTTCATCTCTGAGAAGACAAGAAAAAAGGAAAAAAAAACCCTCTGTCTTCTGTAGAGTCATGCAGCCAATGCTGACGCTTTTCTCAGAAGTGTCTCACCTGGGATGTTTTTCTTGCTCCCCTTCTACTGATGTTGTTAAAGGTCTTTGGAGATACTTTTGTTTCATTCTTCTGTTCTAGTTGAGCAAGGGTGATGACATACCAGCTGAAATGTCTGGAGGCTTGTTAGCAAAAACCCTGTCACTAGGAAGGATCAAAGCGTTCTTGTGCAGAGTCCTTAGGGCACAGATCCTGGCAATACAGCTGGACTCCGTGCAGCCTCCACATGGCCTACAGTGACAAGCAGCTGGATCCTCAAGCTACCAGACAGTCGCATTCTCAGGATGAATTGTATTTCACAAAACCAAGGGGTAAAATGAGCATCGTTACTAGAAAACCTTGCTTAATTTTTTTTTCAGTATTTGTTAGCTATAAAAAAAAAAATGGCAAAAAAATATGTTTACTAAAAAGAAGAAACTGGTTGTTTTCACTGAATAAAAGAAGACAGAATGAGGACTGGAGCAAACTCATTGTGGCACATCGAGTTTTTGAACAAGATGGGCGCAGGGAACAATTCACTGGAATGAGGCCAGCCCTCCTTGCTGATAAGTAATGGTTTTAAGCTGAAAATAAGCCTGAGACTAACTGACTTTCAGATGTATATGCAATCGTTGCCTAGCCTAGCTGGAGGATGACCCACAGATGCAAGCTGCCTGTACATCAGTAATCAAATAATTGAGTGGCTGACAGCTCAGCCCAGTATCTGGCTTCATGCCCCTGCCTAGACAGGAAATGGCATTTCCTGCATCTTGATAAAGCAGATGTCACTTTGTCCCTCCAGCAAAATACAAGGCACTGGGGGCATCTTTAGGAAAGGTTCCTTCCCACGCATGCAATATTGGCTAGTTTAAAATATTCCCTGTCCCCCCCATTCTCTTCCTGAGTAGTTATATTAGGTAGTAGCTTTTAGCAGGCTAGAAATTCAGGGGAAAAACTTGTACAACAGATGATGTCTTCATATCTGACTAAGTCTGCAGCTGTGCTGCTTCTCCTCAGTTGTGCTCCTGCTACATCCAGGCTGTGTCCTTCCCTACATAAAAGCCTCAGACTCTTCTGTTCCTATGATTAGTTTTCAACTGGTTTGATTCCTTGGACCAGCCTATGTCAAAATGAAAAGAAGCCTCATGAACGAAAGAGCAAATATGAGGAAGAAAATGTGGGAATATCTGCACTCCAGCCCATACATCCTCAGCTAAGTTGGGAGCAGGCTCCCAGCAGACCTCCATATGTAGCCTTTCCTGAGAGAAAGGAGGTAGCACAGCTCTGGCTCTCTGGAGGAAATCACAGCACCTCCGCCTTGCCAGAGCTTACTGTCACAAGTCTGCTTCACCAGGATGCATTTGGGACTGCAGAGGAGATGCTCCCTTGATTAAATATAAAGAATTTGCATTACCAGATTATTCCCCTAATCCATCCAGCTCTGCATTCTGTCCCTGACAGCAGCCAGCACTGCTTCTTCAGAGACCAGAGTAAAATCCTCATTATAGACAATTTTACAGCTAATAAAATCCTAAAAGCCTGTACGCAGAAAAATCCCTGAGGTTTTCACATTAGGAGTTTGCCAGAGTTAGAACTGAGAACTGACCGTAGGATCTGGTCTAGCAGAAAATGTCACACTCCTGTTATCTGCAGAGTTGATGCTACTAATAAACAGCAAAAACACAGAAGCATAACCAGAGTTATCTGTCAATAACAAAGGCATATCCTTAAATAATGTCAACCAGAGAATTACATTCAGAGGAAAGAAGAGTGCATCATCAGTGGCTGTCTCTTCCTCCCACCCGATGCGTAGATTTCTGCAATCATCTCTCCAGGATGAGCACTGCATGCAGGAGTCGGGATGCAAAACCCTTGTGTAATCTGTCAGGCTGGTTATAGTGTTTGGTATGCTGCAAGGATACCACACTGAACTTAAGGAGGCAAAAATCAATTCATAAACAACTTTTAGATTTTATAAGTCCAAATGTTCACCGCTTCAGTGAAGATAATTGTACTTGCATTCATTTCTAAAATCTACGGCCAGGGTGAAAATGGGTATTATTCAATATCTCATCTCTCAAAGGCAGCTGTAAACATACTGGCTGATCTATAAGGATGGCTTAGATTTATTTTCATTGTATTGTTTCTTCAATTAGTTCTTCATTGCCTCTTGCTTCTGTTACTCTCCACATCTCCTTGGAAGTAGTTTTAATTTACCCAGTCCCTGTAGTACAAGCATGTTCATACCACAGCCCGTTACCACCCAACATGATGAATGCAAAAGGCTCAAGCTTGTTATGGGAATTAACACACGCAGACATCACCAAACACCGAAGAGCTGCTTTGGAAAGTAGAAGCAAGGCAAGGCCTAGCAAGCTTTTCATTTTTTGTCAACAGAACTGACAGATTTCTAGGCATGCCTTTGGGCTAAACAATTGTTTAGGCATAGTCCATAAACAAGGGACAAATGACTTCTGCAGGGTCAGAAGCAACACCAAGCACTCCAAATATTTAACAACAGTGCCATTCCTGAAGAAGTGAGATTAATCCATGTCAGCTGTGTCCAAGCCCATTGCTACACATACTGGCTCTGCCCTGGCTGTGTTCCTACCCACCACCCCCAGCTTTTCTCCAGTGTTGATTCCCACATAGCTACACAAAATAACTCATCTGGGGGGTGGAGGGGAGAGGCTGGAACTAACTATAAAAGTAAAATAAACGTTACAAAAATATTCACTTGTTTCAGATCATATGCCATGGCCCTACAAGCAGACCTGCCAAAAAAAGGTGGGATCATAGATTTGGGAACAAAAGAAATGGAGCAATCAGAGAAGCCCTGTTTTAGACTAGTTTATGTGGCGTAGCGTTGTATTCTCACTTGTTCCAAGGGATTTACACTACTTTTGGTAGGCATGGAGATTTTAAGATATACACCCGAGTCCCTGCACGTCCCAATGCTTAGGTCCCTTGTGCCTCCATTGGAAAAGCAAAATGTACACCTTTGAGGGAGGAATCTAAACTGACTTGAGCCTCTGGTAACTCTGAGAAGAAAGAAGGGCTCCAGGCTTCTGGTGTCCCTGTACTGGAGTGGGCCAGAAAGGCATGGACTGTGCCCATGCATCCCAGTTCCTGCAATTCCACTTGCCTAGGCATACCTACAAGCCTGTGCATACTTAATTACTGCATATTTTTATTTACAGATTCTCTCTAATACTTTTACTGACCCATCCACTAGAGTAATTTGCCATCCACAGGCTGCAGAATCCTGGTAGTCTGTATTACTTAATGACAGACCAAAAGGAAATTATGGCACTATGGCTTCTGTCAGTGTAAATGTGCATTCCCACCAAGTAATTGCAAGAGCAGCAGATCTACCCATTTGGGGTTCTCCTTCTCACTCCCACATCACTACTTCTTCCGCATGGACTGCAGGAAAGGCTGTGGTGAAGTAGCAGGGCCAAGCAGAAGGACATGGCATTGCTTCATCTGGCTGCCATAGTGAACATACATTGCTTGCAAGCATACAAGAAACAATAGCCTAAAAAAAGCAGGCATACTGCTGAAGGCTCAAATGCACTGTCTGAGGATCTCCTGCTCCTTTGAAAACATTAAGCGTTCACAGAATAGAGGAGGCTGTAACACCACAGCATTACACTCTCCTATGTGTATCAGAGCTGCTTCAAAGAGGAGGAGAACAACTGTCATCTGACACAACACAATCAGACCTCTGGCTTCTCTGCCATGCTCTGGGATTTAAGGTCTTTTTCTTTTTTTTAACCTTCAGTACTCCTGCAAACCTAATCTCTCTCTTATCCTACACAAGCATGTAAAGGTTAAGCCTGAGTGACACAAAGTTCATTGAGAGGCAAGCATCTATTATTACTTCTAAGCACCAAAAGTCAACGTGTTTCTTTACTATCCTCATGTTAACGGTTCACCTTCGCTTAACACAAAAAGGTTCTGCAAAGCAGGACAAAAACATGTGGAGGGGGCTGAAGCAGTTGTGTTACTTGCTAGTCTTGGGTACTGCATGTAAGGTACAAGCAAAATGCTGCATTTTTTCTTCTGCATTAACTTGATTTTGTATAAGTCACTATATGGGAAACAAAGTGATTGTAGGGTAAAAACAGAGATGCATCCCTTACCTGTTCCTTTCTAACCTACAGGCTGATGAACAGCACATGCATGGTGTTTTATTACTGCCCAGAGATGGCCTGAATCCTGGATTAAACAGTCATGGACTGGATTGCAGATTGCAAGGCATTCCTGTTCAGCCCAGTGCTGCAGATACCCATCCTGCTGTCACTTCTGTTTAACGATAAATGCCTTTTCTGCTTTGCATTGTGCTACGTGCAGATATATATATAGAGAGAGAGAGAGAGAGAAATAATAAAGAAAAACAGTAAAAAAAAAAAACCCAAAACATTATGGGTGCAAAGTCAACTACTCGAAGATTAGGAAATGATAAACTTAAGAATTTCTGTCCTCCTTTCACATACAATATCGGCATCACTTATAAGGCCACATGCTGTTTTTTCCAATGAAACCTAGTGCCTCACTCAGTGCAATAGATGCTGCCAATGCACAGCCGTGCAATATGTTGTTTCATTCCCCGAACCTACCATGCCATTGGCTTTGCTTAACTGTACACTAACCAAATCCCTTCTGTCTGCATAAAATAATTTATCTCTTGGTGGGCTCTGCTGTGATGCGTTTCAATATTCCACTTGAACGCTTCAAAAGCAGAAGTTAATTTGTCTCTAAATTAGAGAGGAGTTCGTATTGCCACTGTTTCCATGATGGGAAGCAGATGAAGTGATGCTGCACCCAGGAAACACAGCAACCCACCTAAAGATGCCCCTGCACCCCATTTCCTCCCATAACCTCCCTGGCTGCACTGCATGCCCCTCTCACACAGAGGTGGGCACCCACTGGGCTGGAGGAAGGCAGACAGCTCAGCTGCATTCCTCTGCAACCATATCATCAGCAGCAAACACCACCTCCTCCAGGTTTTGTTGGACTCAGTGTTCTTCCAGCTGCCTGTCTCTTTTATTTCACCCTCAGGTTTCAGAGTAGCCTCTCCTGGCCTCGCTAGATCCTTCTGTGAACTCTTTCCTTTCTACTGTTCCTCTTTCCTCTCTAATGAGCTTTGTCGGTCCCTGCAAGCTCATCTCAGGCTTCGCACTTTCCTGTTCTCAGGTCCTCATCCTGTGCCTCTGAGCAGCAGGGGGGATGCTGCTCTCTCCTTCCCTGCGAGAGTGCTCCCCAGGTGACTCTTTCCAGTCTTTAGTGAGTCTACATGTCATTTAGTATTACATTCTTTCCCTGTTTTTAACTTCCCATGTTCCTCATACTAACATTTGGGCACATTTTCATATATCTCCCAGATAAAGCAGCTGCTTTTCTCCATTCTGAATCTGCTCTATTTTTCAAATTAAAGAATATATACATATATATATGTTCACTGTAGTACTGAAGTGAGAATTGCATCACTCAAAATCAAAGTATGCAAACAGCAATCTTCCTCAAAAAGCCAAGGAGCCCACCAAGGCCATCACTTTCCCCCCTGCCCATGGTTTCTTGTGATCTCACCGACCAACCCATCTTCATTCAGACTCCAGCTGCTCCCAAGGCAGCTGCGCTGCAGCCCCATGGCACATTTTTGGGTATGGTGTCAGTGTGCAGCCAGCAGCTGTGCATGCAGCCTGGCATGGGGACAGCAGGTCTCCATCTTTCCTCTTCCTGCTGTGAGCTCAGCACACTTGTTAGCCAACTGACCGAGAGGAGCTCTTTTTTTATTCATTTGTTTGTTTTGCTGATAAAGGCAGGAGCAGAAAGAAAAAGAGAAGAAACAACTGATGTGGAAAGGAAGAGAGAGGAACGATTTAGGGGAAATAGTGGCAGAAGAAAGCAAAACATAAAGCCCACCCCACATTTCTAGACAGTATCATAGCCCACCCCTAAGCCCTGCCTATAGACTCTCACAGCAGCTGATAATTTCAAAAGAACAATCAGGAAAAGAAAAACAGGGAAGGTTGGAAGCTAGAAAAGCAACAGCTTGAATCCTGAGAAAAAGTCTGCGCTCATAACCTGGTGTTTCTCTCACAGGCTGCCTGCTGCTAGTGCTCTAAGATAGCAATAACCTTCCCCACATCCATTTGTGCGGAAGCTGTCTAATCCAGTCAGCTCAGCACAAGGAACAGGCTGCGGCACCCTTCCCCCCCAAGTGTGAGCATTTTGCTTTCCTCCTTCACATGGCAACAGCAAGATCTCAAAGTATTCACTTAGTCCCTACTTCTCTACCCAGGTCTCAGAAGTCATATTTCACTGTATCAAATACTAAACAGTGGATGACATTTAATTTTCAGCACAGGTTATGTACCATTGCAGAACAGCAATCTATAGATATAACACCTTGATATGTGATAGATACCTGAGAGCACATAACCACACATTTAGAGGAATACCGTTAGCTAGCCATCCAGCTATTTAAACTGAATTAAAAGCAGCTTCAATTTTCACACTTGCTCCCAAATCTCCTGCCAATTTGCAGCCTCAGTTTTCTTAGACACTTTTTTATTAGTCTTCCTTCTCATAGATATCACCCTTCTCAGAGTACAAAAACTGCAATTTAACAAATTAAAACTATCTATTCAGGGAGGAACAGTGATCATTCTCACACATACATGGCACTGGCTGCCCTTCATTTTGATGGGCCAAAGCCCCATTATATTGTTTGGAGCTCACCTCACTGTGAACATCTGAAGCCTTTAAACTCCAAATAAGTGCTCAGCTTCACTTCAAATTTCGAAATGCAAGCCTAGTCCAGGGGTGCATCTTATCTACAGCATGAAATACATGAAGCACATGCCCACCCCTCCACCCCCCCCAAAGAGTAATCCTAATCTTTCTGGCCTCAGACTCCTAAACATAGTTGATTATTTTCCTCACCTCCCAGGTTACTAGCAATAGGATGAGAGGTATTGGCTTTAAGTTGCACCAGGAAAAGTTCTTGTTGGATATTAGGAAAAAGTTCTCCTCAGAAAGAGTGGTGAGACAGTGGCATAGGCTGCCCAGGAAGGTGGTTGAGTTGCCATCCCTGGAGGTATTCAAGAACCATGCAGATGTAGCACCCAGGACATGGGTTAGTGAGAACGGTGGGAATGGGTTGATGGTTGGACTAAGTGATCTTAGTGGTCATTTTTGGACTTAATGATTCTGTGATTCATGCAGAGGCATCCAAAGAACTTGCGATGGTCAGCCCTTGCATGCTTTTTCTGCTCTTGAACTTCTGCACTAATGACTTGAGCCCTTACAATGAACACCAGCTGTGTTTAGGTCAGATCAAAAGTTCAGCAAGTCCCGTACCCCCTCTTTAACAGGAGGGGATAGCAGATGTTCATTATAAGCTGCTATCAGTTTACATTAATATGCCAGGCTGCACAAATCACAGCTGAATCCTCTGATTCATTGTCTGTCTTGGAGGGAGCTGCCCTTGTTAGAACACTCTCTCCTGCACTTGGGAGTAGTTGCAGTGGAGAGAAGGTAATCTTTAGCTGCACTCTTCCACATGTTTTAAGTGTGACCTCTCCCTTTTCAATCATAAACTGAGCCAAGCCTGCAAATGGATATAGATATATACCTAGCCTCATTCCCCTGCTCCTGGCCCCAGAAATGAAAGTATTCCCCCTTAAGCTCTTTGGATAATGTAGATTTAGCTAGAAAAACAAAATGTGATTGAATGCATAAAATAAACAGTAGAATTTTAAAAAAAAAAAAAAGGTTTTTTTTCATATTTGTCATATTGTTCATATTGCCATATTGAGCATGTTGGTTCTCCTTAGAATTATAAGTGCAAAAATCTTAGGTTGTGATGGTATTTATAATTCTCCCCTCGTAGAGGACAGTTTTATGCATTTGAAGGGGTATGAAACCTCTAAGAAATTCACATGGATTGTCACAGTAGAATAGGCCATCAATGCACATCTTGCCATACAAATAGGCAATATCATCTAGAAATGCAACTGGACAGTTTGGATCAGTATTGTCTACTGGTATGTAATGGGAATAGCTTAGCTACTAGCAAACAGTAGGACAGGTTAATACTTTGACTTTAAACTCACGAATGTTATGGGCAAGTGGTGTATCTTTAGCACTGGGCCCAACACCACCTTCACTTTACTCTTACTTTGTCCAGACTGATGGAGAAGTGCAGGAGAAAAACGTCAGACAAAATGTGAATGTGGTATTAGATAAAAAGATTACAGTTAAAGCTACATTTTTCCAAAAGTAACCCCACGCTTGTAATTTGCTTTCATCATCAAAATACCAGATGCTTGGACAAATACAAAAACTCTCAATATATCTCTGAAAACTGTTATTTCCTTCCACTCTGATATCCTTGTATCCCATTTTTCCATGCAGGGAACCTTTTTTTTTTTTTTTTTGCCAAACTCCCTATTAGATTAAAAAATTATACTATTTTTACACATGTGTAAATAATGACGCAAAGTAATGAAGAGAGGGGCTGAGGAACTTCTGTGTACTGCAGTTTTTAAAATCCATTATCCTAAATTGTTGCAGCATTTTAATTTTGTATACTCCTGCATTCTTCTTGCAACTCTGCAAACATAGAAAAATACTTAAAGGCAAAATTCATAACAACAATGCACTGGAACTACGGCCAGCTTTTAAAAAACATTGTTTAATTGAAAAGTTGTAAAGTAAAAGCAAGTAAATGAATTGTTGAAATTTTTTGCATGAAACATTTATAGCAAAAAGCTCTCTTCCATAAAGATAGATGGAAGGGCATCTCTCATATGCAAAAATAAAACAGTTTATTTGTTTGCAAAGCTGACATCCTTTAAGCATGCCTCCGGAGAAAAAACTGGGAGACAGAGCTGCAGAAAGATGCAAATTTGACTTGCGGAAGCATTCCTGCATCCATGAGTGACCTATGGGAAGGGATGGGGAGCCAAAGGTGGCACTGAGATGTAATGAATTAACCTGCCTTCCCACATCTGAAGAAATGTAAACAAAAATCAAAGGGATCTTTTTTCCCCCCAACAACAATATGGTATGCAAGGTCACATGGCCTAATATTTTAAGAGGATTATTGCTAAATCTCCACAAACTTTGAAATGGCCCAACCAAGCCTGTGAGCTTTTCAATTTAAATGGGCGCGCAGCATGACTTCTACAGTCAGCTGGAATTTGGCAGGAAGAGATATAGCAAAGTGAACTAAAACAATTCAGTCCTGCAGTGATAGATTTTACAGGGTATCTGTTAATTTGGAGCTGTGCAGGAGGTGGAAACAAAGTGGGTCACCAAAACAGCTCAATACTTGCGCACAAATTTTGTAAAAAAAAAAAAAAAAAAAAAGGAAAAAAATCCTTGCTATTCATTATTCACCAAATCAGGAACACAATTTCTGTAGTTTTGTTTCATTTCCAGGAGAAATGCAAGCACCCCAGCCTAACTGGAGCATCACAAGCCACTTAAACAGCACCTCCATCACTCTGCAAAAAAAAAGTTCCCTGAAAACATGCAAAGCATACAGGAGAAAGCCCTGTTCCGGACAGTGAAGAACAGCCTTTCACCAAAACATCTCCATCTGAGCCTCACCCATTATCACATGCAAGATGCATACAGAGTAAATCTATTCACCAGATGGGGAAAATTGCTAATTGTCCTGTAGAATCCAGCCACCAGCTGGCAGGCAGCTACCACCATGCAAACAAGAAGCAATCCCAATAACCACACAAAAATAGCAGAACAACATGCATTCAACCTGAACCATCAATTGTCGTTTGGGGCACAGCTGACAAAAAAAAAAACTGCTCTGAAAGCAAAGCCTGTAAATTAATCTGCCTGTGTTTTAGGAGCACTGCAAAGCATTTCTATGACAAAAGCTGTGGTAGTAAAGTAGCCAGGGAGCTCCATTCCCTTATAATGTGGATGGCTGCCCTTTGAAGCTCAGACTTGACCCCCCACGTATGGGGAGATATGAACATTTGCTTTCCAGAGCTGTATATCTCAAACATTGTAGTACTGGGTAATTACCCAGGAGCTGGATTGCTGCTGCATGGCTGGAAAGCTTGGAAACATTTAATAGTTTTGGTGGGAACAGAGAATCCTCCTAAATCTTAAGATTTTCATTTTCTGAAACAATGAGAACAATTTAAATCATTTATGGAAAAGGCTTGCAAGGAAGAAGCTGATGAACTTGATAGCTCTGTACCTGGTATCCTTTTGAGCAGAGACACAGCTTTCCTTTTCCTTTGCCACAGCTGATGTTTTTTTTTGTTTTTTTTTTTTTTTTTTTTAAAACAGCTCTTGCATTCCCACTTTCTTCCAGCCTTCTTGTTGCTTCTACTAAAAGAATTGTTGAGTTAGCCAAGGGGCCATTGGGTGCAGTAGAAAACTCTATGGTAGAGACAGTGAATTTCTCAGCAGAAAATGTAAGGAGATTTAACCAACCACAAGACCAACTTGGAAGGTACTGTTTCATGCATGCAAGCTTAAACTCTCTCAGAACCTCTTATGAAAACAAAAAAAAAAATTCCACTTCAAAAGTTTGTTGGATTTTTTTTCTTTTTAACATTATTCAGTGCCAGCTTGTTTGCAGATGCTTCCCCTGCAAAACGCATACAAGGCAACACAACTGGGAACTGCACAGTAGGCTCAGAGTTCTCCAGCTGCAGTTCATTAGATCAGATCTCTCCTGTACACCTGTTTGTCCCTGAGAGGTCAAAACAGAAGTGGTTTGGTTTTTTAAAGTTTTTTTTTAATAAAAAAGAAAGCACTCAGGGAAACCGCATTTTTAGAAAGCACAGTCAAGTAAGCAACATTCTACATAATAAGACAGTTTTAAGCACCTATCTGAAGATCTTAATTAGCACATTCTGCTGTTAATTTCACATATCCCCTCATTGCCTTCAGTATCTTTCTGGAACAATTTACAGGCAACTGCATCTATGTTTAAGCCCATATCCATCTAGGCAGGATATGATTATGATTATTTATGATTAGTTCTCCAAGCATTCCCACTAGAACAGACTACGAATGCTGAAAAGTTAACTCCCTGCGTCCTTGCCTCAAAACAAGCACCAGCACCCTCCGAAAATAATGAATGGTTCCTCCCAGCAGCCCATTTCCAGATGGTGGGGTTTTTTCCTTTTCTAATTCACTATTCTGCCCTGTATTCTTACACTGACCAGCACTGGCTCAACTGCAGAACAGTCCCAAGCACCATTTACCTACATTCTCAAAAATCAGGTGAGAAGATCATAGAATGGCTTATGTTGGAGGGCACCTTAAAGATCACCTAGTTCCCACCTCCTGCCATGGGCGGGGCTGCCAACCAGGCTGCTCAGGGCCCCATTCAACCCTGTCTCAAGAACCTCCAAGAACAGAGCACCCACAGTTTCTCTGGGCAGCCTGTGCCAGTGTCTCACTGTCCTCAGAGTAAAGAATTTCTTCCTAACATCTAACTTAACTTCCCCCTCTTCTAGTTTAAAGTCATTCCTCCTTATCCTACCATTATCAGACTGTGTAAAAAAATCAGTTCCCTTCCTCTTATGTATAATCAATGGATATTAAGATGTTACAATCACAAATAAACAAGAGAGCTAGGCAAAGTAGACTATGATAGCAAAAGAGAATAAATGGAAGGCTTACCCTTACGCTGGGCTCACCCACAAAACACCAAAAGAAGGGATCTCCAGATGAGAACCTTCCCCACTGGTAGCCAGCTCTTAAATAGGTCTAGGAGGGGTGCAGCTAGGCTCCACCCCTTCCAGCAGCACAGGTGAATTGCCTTCACCTGTGCTCCTCTGGCTGACTCATGGCTCGCCTCAGGTGATCAATAAGAGGTTCAGGCCGTGACTCAGTAGTTCCCATAAACTCTTACAAGCTTCCTTCATATGTTGAAAGATCACAATGAGGTCTCTCCTGATTCTGCTCTTCTCCAAGCTGAACAAGCACAATTCCCTCAACTTTTCGCCATAGGAGAGGTGCACCAGCCCCTGATGGTCCTTGTGCTGCTCCTCTGCACCCTTCCAAAAGATCCGCATCCCTCCTGTACTGATTCCAGCACCCAAGCTCCTTCTTTCTTACAGAGCCATATATCCTTCTGTACACAAACAATACTGTAAAACCATGTTTAGCATTTCCAGGACAATCATTCCCCAAAGGAAATACTGCGATGCAGCACAGCATTTCTGGCAGTCTTCTTTCAAACTAGTTATTTTCATATATGAGTCACATGATAATAGAAAGGCTTTTGTACCTTGGACACCACACACTTACGGAGCAGTCATCATGGGTTCAGGAAAAGCAGGTCCTGCTTGATCTAGCTGATCTTCTTCAAAGATCAAGTGACCCACCTGATGAATGAGGGAAAGGCTGTTGACATAGTCTGCCTAGACTTCAGCAAAGCCTTAGACACTGTCTCCCACAGTATGCTCCTAGAGAGTCTGGTAGCCCATGGCTTGGACAGGTACACTCTTTGCTGGGTAAGGAACTGGCTGGAGGCCCAGGCCCAGGGAGTGGTGATGAATGGAGTTAAATCCTTTCTGATTCTGTGATTCCATGACGTTGTTTACCAGCTTGTTTTTACTTTTCTGTAAATAAAGACAGAAATTCGGCCTATCCAAAAAACTTCCTGCCTCCCATATTTCTCTGTACAGTTACCTAAAAGATGGATATACTAAGGGGGATAAATACAGCCATTTTCGAAAGGTCCTGAGATATGTAACTTAGAACTATATCTATTCTTATTTCACAGCACAAAAAATAACATCTGGAGGAAGGCAATATATTTTCAACATCAAGGAGGCACAATACTTCATACTAAAATTTCAATATACTGAATTTGTATTCATCCATAACAATTTGAAGCATTAGCTTCTGCTGTGGATGTCCAGACAGTATCTTTATAGAGTAGAAAACATTTTCCCTTATAAATTTACATGATATCAACATAATCCCATCTATCAAAATGCAAGAGGAAGAAAATAAGAGCTGTGAAATTAGCTTCTCTGAGGTCAGAGCTGCATTATGGGTAGCAATTAGAAAATGCCTGCACGAACCATGAACCAAGTGAGCAGATTTAGCACATCACAGTAATTAATGAATCTGCATGTAAAAGATGATAACAACTCTTTCCCCCAAACTACCTCCTTGTTGGCAGCACAGCAAATGTAACTGAAGTTCTTGAGGCCACAGAAATGGTTCTCACTGAAATGTGAAGAGAAGTGAATGCAGGTGCTTTGTTCTCTAATGGAAGGACTGAGGTAATGCCCTCTGCTTTCCTTCAGTTTGACCTTCCTGGCCAAGGGTGTCCTATCTGCAGTTCTGGCATGTTCCGTGTGCTATGTTCCTAGCAAAAAATATGTGTGTGTGTATATATATATATATATATATATATACACATATGTACATGATGAAGTCCCTTTCATCCTTTTATCACTGCAGTGGTATTTATGGATAAGTCTGTTATCTACTTGGAAAAAAAATTGTTGAGAGAGAGCTAGCAAAGGGAGTAAAAATAGAAAGCTGAAAAATAAGACAAAGTGCAGACTGGTTTTGTGACATCAAGAATCTCATGCTGATGTATTTCCAGCCAATATCAAAGTTCCTCAGGTCATGCTCACATGCTAGAGATAGTCTGTTGGGAACAAACAGACCTCCTCCTCACTGAGAAGCTGCCACAGGGCCTAGAAAACAATCACACACAAGAGAATTAAATAAAATGATGAGAAGAGGATAGGGATCATAACATCAATAGAAACACTGAATCAAGAGAAATCAGAGGGGTCTGGATCATCATCACCCTTTGAAAGGAAGACAAAGGGAGAGGGCTAACAACACCCAAGGGAACAGCCTCTGCTTAGATGCTCTGCAAAGGCTGGGGCTTGAGGTGGATCCCTGCGACAAAGCAACTGCTTTTCGAGTTGCTTTCCTCTGATCAAGCAATTGGCCATCCTTCCCGATAGGAAGAAGGAGCTGAGGAGTGGCAAAAGGGCTAACACAGGGAAAATGAAAGCAGAAATGAAAGAGCTGGAAGACTGTAGCTTAATGTATTGCAAATAAAATCACACATTCCTGTTTCCTGTCTCCCATCAAAGAGCCAACTATCCAGGGAATAAGAGAATCTCATCATAACAATGCCCAGGTCTTGTTACAAGGAGGAGTTACAAGGTCAAGAGTCTGACTGAAGAGGGATGAGTGGAAAACTGATCTGAGTAGAAATATCTAAGCATATTCAAGAATTAAGATTCATTAAAGGAAATTCCTCCTTTGCTTTCTTATTCTGTTATCTCCAGTGTCACTGTAGCTCTGCTGTGGGAGGATGTGTTCCTAAGGGTCTTTTTCCACAGGGGGTTCCATCTTTCCCGCTGTGGCTTTTTCTCATTAATCACCCCCAGCCTCTCTTCCCTGTCCTCTAAATGTCTTCCTCGGATGGACTGCTTTTGCCCCTCTTGCAGAGAGGATCCCTCAGCCCAGCTGCCTTCTCACCTCTCCCCACCTCCTGTGGCCTGCACAACCATGCCCTGCCGCTCCGATCACTCAAAGCCCTCACACCCACAGCAGTTGGCTGTGGAATCCTGGAATTAAACACGATAGTCTGCAAGAGAGAGATTAGAAGAGGGCTGAATGTTCGCACCAAATCGAGCTGATCGCTGCAATGTATCACTCAAACAAGGGAAGGTGGTGGCAGGAGTGTGCATGCTAAACATATTGTCATGGGGATTGGAGGCCCCATTCATTAGAAGCCTTACTGCTCAAGAACAGTTGAGCAGCTTTCCCCGGCTTTCACAGAGCCTGCTGCTTGTCTGCCAGCTGTCATACTGTCCCTGTTCGAGGGAGCTTTTCACTTGGAGTTCATAAAATGCACTTCAGAGCAATGCTCTTTGCCTTTATAACGAGACAGATTATGCTGTGCTGAGGACATTTTCAGATGTTCTCAAGGAAAAATAAATCTCCAGAGAGAAACTTTGCTTTCAAACTGAAGCTGTGTATCTTTCTCTCAAAACTATGTATCACGCTGCTGCAGCAGAGCATGCTGCAGTAGTTCTTTACCAGTTGATTTTGTCTCCATAACGATGAGGGTTGTATGTGCTTCATTTAAGAGAAGAAAAACCATTAGCAGTTTTTCCTGTCTGTAGTACGCAAACACTTCATTATGAACATATACCACTAGTATAGGACAAAATGTGGGCGGGAATTCTTGGTCTACCAGAATTTCATCATCAAAATATGTCATATCTTTACAACCATGAAACATACTATATGTTATATGTGTGTGGTTTTATCAAAACCAGTGGAGGGATGAAACTGTTACTGTTTGCTATTCAGTAGCAATGGTAGGAAAACTTATTTTTAACATCTCTGTACTTGGATGATACGTAAGGAAGAAAAAACACATACATTTCAACATAAATAGGACATGTATCTAACATTTCCAACATTCTAGTTTGCCTGGTCTGCACTGAGTGAACAGGAAATGTCTCAGGCCGCGTACACAAAGGTTGCTCTGACAGTAATGCCTCCTACTTATTTCCATGAAAATTACAACTAGTATAAAGAGCACAGTACATCTATTGGAGATAGCAAAATCTCAACTACAAAACACTATTTTTCAACATAGTAAGAACCATTTAACTATGTGTTTTTATCAGATGAACGTGGGCTGCATGCCAGGCTCATAAAAATCTGCACCAGTGGAGGTGACCCACTCTTGTTGCCACTGCTGAAGCTCATAACCCTCACTGTGCTCGCGTCCACTGTTTGGTCTCCATAAATGTTCAGAAAGCATCAATGAATGTCAAGGGTGCCATTTTTTCTGCATGGAGGAGTTCAGTGACAAAATTCTGTTTCATCTGTACTTGCATGTCAGACGCCATTTTGTCAGGCTTCCTCTCTGCTGCCATCTGTCACAGGGCAACAACATAGAATGGAATACTGGTGAGAGTGTTCAATCCTTACTGCCACACCACCAACATCTGCTTCTGACATTGTGGGCCAATACAATAAAATAGGAAGCATTACTCTCAGAGCAGCCCTCATAAAAAAAATACTGTTCATGTAAAAATATAAAATATTGTTCATGTATACAAGTAATAAAACTTGTTTTAATCAAAAACATGGAATGAATAAGGCATGTGACCCTGTTTTTGTGAAACTGATGCATCAATATCTGTTTTGATGTCAGTGGCTGCAATTCTTAGTGAGTTCTCAAAGTGCTCTTCAGACATTTTTGATTAAATTTTATTCTTCCCGTGCTTTATCCTTGAAAATAGCCATTCACAATTGTGCGTCCTGACTCAAAGTGATGACATGAATAAGGTGTGACTACGAAATGAAGAATGTTTTTCTCTGATCAGAGAGGGCTTATAAAAGTAAAGAGACATGGTCAGGTTTTTGAACTGAATGTCTGACTGCAACTCTATACAATCCATTTGAAAACTCCCAGGTAATGTATTTATGTTGACTGAAAATGGAGTTGCAAATATACAAAAAAAAATTTTTTTTTTTTCAATCTTGAAATGTTCTCAAATTCCTTTCTCAGAACAAAAAGCAGGTTGCATATTTTTTTGCTGTTCACAGGACTGCATTTAGACAATGAATCAAAATGCATACAACAATTAGCTATAACTTGAGCTGGCACTGCACTGCCCTCTTCCCATGCTCTGGTTCCAGCTTAGACAGTGTTAATAGCACAGCAACGTCCAACTGCTGCTGAGTGGGGGGTGCTCTGCCAGGGCCAGGCAGGGGATGTGGGGCAGCAGCTGGGTCACAGTACCAGCTGTGCAGGGCTGCATGCACCTGCAGCCCGTGGGTTGGACAACCCCGAATTAGGACAAATTATACCAGTTTAAAAATTTACACAAACCACAAATGGCTCTTATTTTAAATACATCTCACATTAAAAGGGAACTCATCCAAATGTTGGTCCCAGACTTTTAAGGCACTCTGTGCAGAACACAAGACACCCCTACTAAGTGGCTGCGGCTTACAAAAGAGGATCACATCAAACCACGTGTTGCCCATTCATCCACACAACTGCACAGGCAAAGCCCAAGCAGTGCAATGTTAGCACCAGGCACACCACAAGGACCACAACAACACATCAGGAGAAGCAATATAAGAGTTTCTTTTTCTGCTTCTTCCACCTGTGTGGACTGGTCACAGTACCAAAAACCAGAGCAAGAGAATCTTCAAGGGAAACACTGCCAAACCAGGTTCAGGTTAGAAAGAAAAGAAATATTGAAATAATAGACAGAAAATTATTGTTTTTAAAGTTATTTATGATTATGCTGAAAAGAAAAGCAGAGTGTCAATGCTATATGCACTATTAAATCACTGCTGAAAGCATACCCATGGCATTCTCACAACTAGGAGTCAGAAAGCTCATTTCCCAATCATTTGCTGTGTTTTCCCTGTTAGACTGTTACACTTGCCTCGGAAATCATATTTCTTTGTTTAACAGAAAAGGAAGATTATTACCCCTAAAACACTCTGTCATGGTGCTTTTAAAGTCACTGACTCTTCAGAAAGAAGCTGCATCCAAGCATCTGACCTCCTGACATCCCAGGCATCTGGCATCCTGAGTGGATGCAGTCACTACTATGTAATTACGCAAAATTGAGGTGGCTTTCAAAACTTCAGTGCTACTTAGAAAAATTTGCCAGAGTCCCTGGTAGGAAAAGTGAAGCAGATATGTCAGGGAAGTTGGCCACAAAGCTCCCACATTTGTTGCTCCTGACCAAATTTAGGTGGGAGGTATCTGCTGGAATTTTGCACTTCAGTGTGGTAGAAGCTCTGGGAGTGTGCAGTGTGCTCTGTCCCTGCAGTTGTGTTTGAGTTCTCAAATTCCCAGGCCAACAGTGAGTATCTCTCAATCATAGAAATACGCTGTCTAGCAGCTGCAAAAAGTGACTTACCTGAACAGGGAACTGTATCACGAGCATATGATCCAGCATGTTAATTATGATATGGCACTGGAGAGCTTTACACAAGAAAACCTAACTGACCACAGTTTCTCAGGTGCAGAATGGGACAGACTTTCAGTAGAAAGTTTTTTTCTAGTCTAAGAAGTCCTTTTGTGGTCTTGGGTTCATGACATGTAGATATCTACTGCCATAAAAAATAAGAAGAGTGTATGTTTGACATTCCTTCACCCCTTCCAGAGCCTTGCAGAGGCTCCACAGACACATTACAAGTTTTGTCAAACCCTGCCTTGCATTTACCCAGCCAGGTTGTGTAGGCATGTAGACAGACGGCTCTTCACCTTATAAAAGAAAGCAGTAGGTTTTTAGAACCTGATAGGTCATTTGCTGGAGCTCATTCCTTCGCACAGCTGTGCTATTTTTTACATTGAAACTTTTTGTAGACCTAAATGAAAAGTAAATTAAACTTTGATTGTTCCATTGCTATGTGCTTCAACAATTCAACAGAGCAGGAAAAGCTGGCAAAGAATCCACAGTCTAGCCAGACAGTAGTCAAAGCTCTTGCTTTGATTTTCTGGACACTTGAGTTAGGCTCAAGCAATCTGGAAAGATACTCTAAGTACACGAAAACAGTGAACTTCCCTTAGTCCGTAGTAACATACAAGATAAGGAGATGGGTAAATATTTCAGCATGTATACAGCAGGTACCTTAGTGACTTAGTTTCAGGACATATTGGATTTCTTTGCATGAGTGCATACCTTTCCTGCACTGTCAGTACAGCTTGCATTGACAGTTTGTAGTAATTGACATCCTTGTTCATTTTCATAATCTGTATTTATTTTGAAAGGCTTTACCACAGAAGGGAGCAAATTCTTGGAGAAAGCCCTCTCTAAAGGATAATGCTGATACTCATGGACAACTGAACTACAGAGGCAAGAGATTTTAATGAATAAATAACATGTAGGCATATATATGACTGAATTTTGTTTACATATATATACACATATGTATGATCCACACAAATATTAAATTATATCCCAACTCCGTATTAGGTGATAACCAGGAAAATCATGAGAGGGACAAATAGGAACTACAGCTTGCTCCAAGAGGCAATTTAAACACAACAATTGTACCTTTTTTTCCTCCTTCAAAGTCTGTTTATTCACATGATTCTTTTTCCTTATTCATATTCCAGTCAACTGTGGCACAAATAAATGCATGAAATAACAAAGTTTTCCCTGGACAATGCTAAGTTACTATCTACTGGAAAGGAATGTTGTTTTGAAGATATTTGTGACAAATGCAAGGCTGTTGATCTGCATAGGCAGAAAGACATATCATGCCAAGTTTTATTTGTGTATGTTTTTGTTTTTTCACTGTTTTGTCAAGTACCCTGCAGCACAGTCCAGTGATAGCGGGTAGTGTTTGAATAAGTAGGTAAAGGATGTCAAACTGAGCGTACTAGAATGAAAGCATTGGCCTCATCTGTGGAAGATCTGTTCAATTTTAAAAGCTAATTCAATGATACAAGCTTTCCTTCAGCTGGTTTGATGAAAGAATGCAAGCAGACTTTTTCACTTCTTCCTTTTCTTCCTGCTTTTTGAATGTGTGTTGCAGGCCCCCAGGCATCTGTTCACAGGCTTTCCTTTTCCTACCGTGTAGAAAAAGCTTCTTATCTGCCTGAAAAATTGAGTTAGGACACCATACCATCCTAATTATCTGTAAAGGAGTTTTCTTGCTTCCTTTTAGTGCCAAGCATGCCTTTTTTTTGTGAGCCTTGTGCCTCCTAAGCCTCCCTGAGCTACATTGCCTCAGGACACTCTCAGCCCAGTATGGCGCAGTGTGGGATGATCAGCATTTGCCTCTGATCAGCACTGGTCCTGTGAGAGCAGGCAGTGCACCTCAGGGAGGATTGGGAGAGCACAAGGCAGAGATAGAAAGGCTGGTTGCTCTGGATGGATCCATCACCTCCTCATTAACTCTGTTTCCAGCCTGCTGGCCTGCAGAGTGACAGTCTAGAGGTCACTTGCTGGTTGGATCTCGAGCTGGGCTCATCATGACACCTAGACAGGAACAAGAGATGTCTTATCCTGTTATAATTGGATCAGTCTTCCGGATTGTTAGGGAAATGGAAGAGTTCTGTAACATTTTAATGTATACTCTGATAGCATGTGTACTTACTTATCTTGTCACAAATAAAGTGACTTAGTCATAAAAGAAGAAAAAAAAATCCTTCAGAACTTGCAAGATAAAAATGGCCTCCTTGAATCAATCTTCATCCGATGGTCGTGTAATTATGGATTATTTACCAAGATCCAGTCTCTTATTCAGAGCATGAAAATTGCCAAGGTGCCTGGTGCTAGTAAATTAGATAACACACAGGGTGATTTGTCATTATTACAGATCATTAGTTCTTTTCATGTTTAAACTTGCCCTTTCCAAAGACAGACTTTTTTGTGGGTGTATGGAAGACAAAATGTGCTTCAATCATGACTCAACTGGTGTTTTAATCATTGCACTGGATTGATTCTCTGTACTCCCCCAGAAAAGAAAACAGAATTAGAAGCTTTATAAAGCGATGGCAAAGAAAGAAAGCCACAAATGGACAAATATGACCTGGCTAATAGAGATAGCAAAGGGAGGAACTAGATCAGCAGACACAATATGAAAGCTCTTTTACCTGATCCTGTGACCAACACTGTTTCCGTCCCTTGTTTCCTAGGCCTTAAAAACACATCTCACAATGGGGGATCTATGAAAGACATGAAGGTCTAACGGAATAGTCTGAACTGGTCCACTTGGAAGAGCTGGTGTCCTAAAATCCTTCTCTTTGTGGGTGGGAAAATGTTACTGTGCTGCCCTCTAATGCTCACAGCCATGCATTCTCTCACAGATGGGAAGATTTAAGGCTAGTCCTGCTGAACAGGCACAGCACCTTTTTTTTTGCCTGCTCTCATTACATAAAATTGGAAAAGCAAGGCTTTATGCTAAATTCAGTGCCACTTTTCCTGTGCAAGCACACTTGTTATTATGCAGTGAAAGCATGAATTACTGAGCGCTTTGGGGCTGTAATCCAATTTGTGGATATTTCATTTAAAGTGTGCCATGAGTGAATTGTCCCACATTGATGAATTGATAGGCCCTGGGCTGATAATGTCACTGAGAGGTAAAATAAGGCAACTCAGCATGATTAGAAAAGATAGGGGAGCTTTTCTTGAAGGAAATAATGATAGACACATTGGGATCTTGTTCCTTTAAATTTTAGACCATATAAATGTGACACTTCCTGCACTGCTGTAGTTTGCAGAACCATTTCACGAGGATCACTTAATCTTTTTCAGGAGCTTCCCTGCCCTGAGTTTCTTATTGTTCTTCTTCTGCATCAACTAAAACCCTGTCAAAACTTAAACCCACTATCCTAATCCAAGATTGACCGCCTGAGCTCTGTGCTTCCGTACATCCTGTTTTGCACTTAGATAGATACCAGCAGCTCCCCCTGCTCTTCTCCCCTGCAGATAGGTGCAGGGTGGGGGTAGGTGCTTTGTAATATGCAGCCTGCTTCTGGTGGCACAGCCTGATCTTGGAGCTGGGACATGAGCAGGGAAGGGAGGGCTGCAAGTGGGGAATGTAACATGTTCACGGAAACCCAGTGAGGGACAGGGTCTAAATGAGCTTATCAAGCAGCATAAATATTAATCGCATCATTTAAGCTGACATCTTGCCCCATCTGCAGAGCTTCGCCATAAGAGGTTTCTCTAACAGGGCATGATGTCTCAAAGCTCCTTTTATTAATAATTAAAATGTTGTATCTTGAATTACCAGCCAGTTCATGGAAGATAACGCTGTGTCAGCAGTGTCAGGAAGGGGAGATCCCAGTGTATAACATCGAGGTGAACAGGTTAGGTATGCAGCCTTCTGCCTTTCTCTTTATTATTTACATTTCAGTGCTCCCTAAAAGCCATGAGAGCATGCCCTCCTTGTGTTTGGCTCTACTCTTCACCCCTCTTCCCATCTGAAAAATGAGCGTGCGTTCGCTTATCAAGTGCTTTGATTCCTATCCATGGAAAGCATCATGTACAACCAGGCCCAAAGGCTTCTTTGTCAAAATGTATTATGGGGTTATTAAATGCTAGTGCCAGCAAATCTTGTCTTCTTTATCCTCAGATTGTCATACGCACAGATTAAGAGGTAATTCCACAAAAAGTAAAAGACATGTTTAGGAGTGTTGGATGCCCTTCAACCAAGGAGGGACAGAAGCAAGCACAGCACAACAACTCAGCAATGCCTCAGGCAGGAGAGCTGGTGGGCACAGGACAAGTGACAGGCAGTGGACTGGGAATATCAGTGCTATGGGTAGGCCAGAAAGGTAGAAGAGTATGGCACTGAGTCATCCTATGAGTTGAGGCAAAGAGAAATGCATGTATGACCTGCAAGGAGTCCTCCTTCAGGGATCTGAGCTGCTGGGAGTGCAGAAGAGTCGTAATTAAGAGGGAAGATATAATCAATCCAGACACGAAATGTTTTAATTGAGAATTTGTTCTGTTTTCCCTTTGGAGGCCAATTTCCATCTGGCAACAGGCATTAAAGTCTGTTATTAAAGTGCAAAGACAGATCTGTGGCTATTGGTCTGTTGTGGTGGTGAAGTGCAGGGAATGAAGTAGAAAGAACAGATAGGACCGAGCCTGCACAGTCCAAACCAGAGCTTAATGCAAAGACATCCCAGACAACAATCTAAGCATTAATGTTCTCAAGTTGCAACCCTTTCTGTGTCAAAAGCATGTCTGGAGGTGCGGCTGGAGCAACTATGATTTGCATGGGCTGTGACAGAAGTGTCCCTGCTTCTGGTCCAAAGTGGGCAGAGCAGCGAATTTATTAGCACCTGCAGGTGGGTGCATCCTCACTGTTCCCAGTGTTCACATCAGAGCAAAGCAGAGCTCACACAAAGGTGTTTGAAATCCCTGGTGTCAGACATCTCTCTTTGTGCCTAGGGTGGTATAAAAGTGTTCCAGAACTGAGCTCACATTATTTACAAACTAAAGTCTTCCACATTTTTAATTACTATACTGAATTATTTTATGTGTTAGGGGAAGAAAAAAAAAAAAAAAAAAAAAAAAGACACCAGTGGGAGCTGAAGCAGCCAGCGAAGATTTGAATGCGCTTTCAGATTTTCCTAGGCATGGAAAATTTCTCCAGCCATAAAGTTACATTTATACTGAAAGGAACCTGTGTACCAGACTTAGTCAAGAAATCTGAAAGAACAAAAAAGAAAAAAGAAAGCAAGAAGCAGATGCTGATGAAGTTGTTTAGAAAAAAAAGATGTGGTTAGTATTAAAGAGCAGGCGGTACAAGGCAGTCACATGGAAGTTGAACCTTTCCATTTCTTTTTTAGTAACAATTCCAGAACCCATTGTCACCTCTGCTTTCTTTTTGTCATTGTTGTCTAATTTCCTGCTCACATGATAGCTGGCACACAGGATGCTCTTAATCTTTAGGCTAGGTGTTGTAATTGTTTGAAAACAGATTGCTAAACTGAGGGACAAGAGAATTAAGAGACACGTCTGAGGTCACTCTATAGGTTAATGGCTAATCACAGTTTGAATCCAGGAACTTCTAATTATTAGACTTTTGCTGTAATCGACTGTGTTGTCTCCTGCAACTCTGGAGTGCCAAAATATCACTTGGAAATTGACGTAAGGGTTGCATAGGTGAAAATTAAAAATGTGGCCAGGAAACAAAAAAAAAATTGAGCTATCAGGAATCACTAACAAGCATCTAACACTGATTATTTCTTAAACAAACAGTCTGGATTCTACAGAGATGTATTTGGTACTCTCAGAACAATTAATCAACCCACATAAGTGGCAAGTGTCAGTAATAATAACTTACCTGCAGATCACAGGATTCCCAGTGAAAACTGTGCTTGTGATAAAATCCTTCTGCTTTTTGTTTCCTCAGCGGAATTTGTTGGCACTTACTACCCTGCTGAGAATGTTATGTGGGAGAATTTCTGGAAGAAGGCAAAGTACTGCTCTCCTTCACCTGTCTCCTTCCAATTAAACCTCCATGGATTTACGTCTTAATAAAAAGGCAGTTATACTTTTTTTTTTTCCAACTTGCCTTTGCTGTTAAAATCCACTACTCCAAACATAATAGGTATTGTCTGCAATTGCTTAAATTGGGCATAAACATTTATTGCCTCCCTAGCTAACGAAAGCAACCTTGCTGTTCATAGGAATGAGGAAAATTCCACTCAAGGTCAAGTGCCCTGATGTTTTCAGGCAGCCTCATTACCTACATTAGCACTGTAGAAGATGAAGCAGAACATCTGGTAGTGCCATAAAAATGATAGAAATGTATGTATATTTGCTTTAGCTCTCATGCCAACATTCAGCCTGTCCTCCCATTTGAGGTCAACACTCTGAAGAACTGTCAGAGTCTTACCGCTTAAGGTTTAGCTTGAAAATATTTTTGGCTTCTGCTATTCCTTACGTCTGAAGCAAAATCACAGGGGCTCTGAAACTGGCATTCCTTGATCTTTGTCAGTGCTATCGGATTTCAGGCAGAGATGATTTAGCCAATCTGATATGCATTTTGTCTCATGTCTCTGACATCTGGGAGGTAGCTGTTTATTACAGAGCTGTCAGTATTCCTCTGTCGTCATGTCTGTCATGGAAGTTTGCTCACCACAACAAAAACGAGTTACAGAACTGGAAGAGGAGAGGATGAAAAATTCTGTGCTCCTCTTACACTGCCCTCAAATGAGCTGCAATCCCAGTGGCTTTGCACTGTTCCATTCAGTTTTTGGAGGGCATGCAAGGGCAGCAGCATCTCACCAAACCCCTGCAGGAGGAACCTCTCTGCCCACAAAAGCTCGTCATAGGTGCACAAATGGAATTTACTCAGCTCCTTGATTTTCTGCGTAACTCCATCAATGCTGAAAGTAGTTCTGGGTCTATTTTGCATCAGCAGGTAATGATGATCACACACTGACAGCTGAGAGACTTTGCTTTCTGGCTTTGCTCTCTTCCTGAAGTCTGACGCATTTGAGGTATGGAAGGAAGGAACTGCAAGATCTGGCTCTGCAGCTTCTTGTCATATGGAAACACTGCTGTTCAGAATATCTGTAGTGCAGAACCCAGGGAAGCTTCAATGCTTCAAACCTCCCTTCAATGCAAGGGAGAACTGCAGAATTGCGGTGATGGGCTGAAAAGCTGCTTACAACCAAGTACAGCATAGTCAGTCCACACATTATGACTGCTTTGTGTCCCGTTAGCACTCCTGCTCATGTCAGTACATTACAAATGACTAAACATTTAGGAACTCCTGCTGCAGGTGCCAAAAGAGTCAACAGCTAGATTTTTGCCATCCAAGGACAACAGAAGTCCAGAGCTTCAGAACTAAAGAAGATGAAAACAGAGTGATATCTACCAACATGATTCTGTAGTGTATATTCTGTTAGTTTGGATTTCTGATGTAGAAGATAGCCAGGAAAACAGAGAAGACCCTGGTTGGGAAGCATCTGACTCCTTCAAGAAGCTGGCCCTCTCCCATTCTCTTCCATTCTTTCCTGACCTGCATGTTTTCAGCTAAACTGCAGAAAGGACACCAGAGTCATCATCCATTGAAAATATTTTGGCCTCAGTGGTCTTTACTGCTGCGGCCAACGATAATAAACACAAGTTCCGTGCACTTCTTGTGACCAGCTGGAAATCTCTGCAGAGCATAGGAACAACACAGTGATTAATAACAGGCAGGGCAGCCCTTTCCAAGGTGGCCTCAATGATGTTTCACGCAAAGATGTGAAATTGAAACAATCAAAACCCACCACCTCACTCAGTATGCCATATTGCCTGAGCACACATCCTTGCCTGTATTTTAAAGTGCTCCCAATTCAGAGTAATTTAAAACCTCATCAGTACTCACTGGAGGGTTGGGGTTTAGAACCTCAGTCAATTAAATCCATGTAGATGAGTAATGGGAGTAAAGCTCACAGTTTTCAGTGCAGAAAAAGAAAGAAAGAAAGAAAGAAAAAGAAAAAAAAAAAAAAGATTCCATAGCCTAGCTATTTAAAAGCAATTATATTTTTAGTTACACAGAGAGACACTTTCAGATTTCTAATTGCTCCAAATCTGTCTGCTAAAGAGTCATTACATTCCATTTTAACCCCTCTCTGACACCAGGAACTAATGTTGTAATTGAACTGTGTCACCAGTGATCTCAGTTCAAGATCGTTAGTACAGTTATTCTTGTTTGTATTTGCTCTAACACTGCTCTTCATTGCCTACAGGTGTGGGGCCAGATTTGCTGGTTGCACGTGTGGATACAACACCGCTGAGATTGGTGGCTGATGTATCCAGCTAGGCCTGTGATGGGGCCACCCAATACGCTATGAGCCACCATTAACTAATATATTCCCATGACTCATTCTGTTCTGTTCACCCAACTACATCCTCTTGTACATATGGCAAAGGAGGATAAAAATCATCAATATTGTGCAGTTGAATTCTCCCCAATTATTTTATATAATAATATTATTTTGCGTCAATTTCATACCCACTCACGATACCGATTTCAACTGTGGACATGAAATGAATGATACATTTAACTACTTTGGCCTGCAACATGGTTTCAGAATTGTGCTAACTTCCTAGTACTTCTGCATATACGTAAGTAAAACTGGGATCATCTCCTTTCTCTCCACAGAGTTTAGCTGAAAAACTGAAAGAAACTGAGTCAGAATATCATGGTAAACATGTTAATAAGGTTATGTGCAGTTTACATATCAAATCAAAATATAGATTTTGTCTTGTAAAAAAAAAAGAAAAAAATGAAATATAGGAAATGCTGCTAAAGGAGACTTAGAAGGTGATACTTCACTATACAGCATGATAGCTATTGGCAAGTGATCATGAGAGTCCTGTAACAACTCTATAATTAAGATTCTACTCACATTTCTACTTTAAGCCCTGCCATAAAAATATGCTTTGATCTGTAATTTGGCAGAGGTCTTAGCACAGCAGTGTGTTTTTTGTTTTGTTTTTAATTCCAAAAAATGATTCACATTTTATAGCTCAGAAAGATAAAGAATGAGCTGGAAGTTTCCAGGCCCTCTGTTATGATCTTGTACAACTGGTATAAGCCCAAGATTAATGCTCACAAATGCAATAACTCAATCTCATTCTCATGGCACGAGACAGCTCAGAGCCCAGCATTTACACAGCAGGTAGTGGAAGAGTTTGCTCATGCCAGTGTCATGATGTCAATGCCTATCAAACCAGTTGATTCATAACCTGCCTCACCATTCCGAGCACCTGTTGGCCAGATACGTGGTGTTATTTATGGTCCAGCTCTGCTTGTGCTCCCACTGATGGAGCATACACTGTTTAGCTGTGTTAGCACATACTGCAGAGCTCTGTCAGTACAACTGACTGGCCTGAGCACTGCCATACAGCTGACCTTTACAGGGCCACAGCTGTCTCCTACCTCATTAGCTCAGAGGACAGGAGAAGGTGGTTGGTGACCATCTGCATGTGTAGATGGTACCTGGGGAGAAACTGCTTTCTGGGTCAAACTGTAGCCTGTGACCCATTAGAAGGGTTACGTTGAGACAAACAACCCCATTTACATTTTTACCTACTTTATATTAAAACCAGACTCTCTCTAGAGAGAAAACTGAGCTTGTATCTGGGCCAAGATCCTGGTAAACTAGGTCCCCACCATGCTGGTGCCACCTGCAGTCAGCTCAGCTCCCAGGGGAAGAGCAGATGCCATGTGGCAGAGCCACAGCTCTACACAGGCCTTGAACGTGGCTGCCAAAGGAACAGTCCCAATCATTTGTGTCTCCTGAAATGTTAATGAAGGCACACAGTTGTCTGGAGTGAAAATGTGGCCCTGGATAGAACCGACCTTGGGGAGAGGGAGAGAGATGGGTTAGTTATAACTTACTTTGGTTCCCGAAGTCACTCCCTTCTGGTCACATGGACATTTATGGCCTCAGCTGAGAGGAACAGCTGCTGCCAGGTGAGTGACTGGAGCATGGGAGCTGTGGGATGGGAGCATCACTGCTAGCTAAAGGCATCTTGAAGGGTATGGGAGGCCAGAGCTTGAAAAGTCAAGCACAGTGGCTTAAATTCAACAAGAATCAATCCCAAAACCACTGTGAAAATCCTGTGTCTGCATTGAAAGCCCAATTTCTGAGTCATTCCATGATCAATATGTAAAAGCCTTAGCCTTCTAAGGAAATAATAGCATTAGAAATGACTAACATCCTGAACCTTTAAACTAGCTCAACATGTATGCACATGCTTTTTCCTCTGAAGATTAATAAGAGTTTTTACGTCATTATTACAGTGTTTAATCTAAATTTACGTCAATATTATTGTTATGTTCCTAACAAATCAATAGTATGATCTATTTCAGTATTCAGTTAGCATAATAAAAGCTGAAAAATTAACTAAAAAAAAAATGAAAAAAAGTTCTCCTAGCACAAATCAAATGAACAGACTATAAAGACAACATGCTCCCAGCTCCTTCCACTTTAGCCAGGCATTAGTCTGAGCTTTCCCAAAACACTCTGTACTGCTTTAGCATAGCTAGCCAAGCTCAGAGCCCACCCACATAAATATCCCTGTCTTTTTCATCACAAATGGAGGCACTACCACATGACACAGACCTACTTTCCCTCCACTTTCCTTATTCATTTTTAAAATATATATTCCTGTCAGTTCTATTCTCTGTATCTAGATCATATAGGAGGCAAGATACTAATGTAAATGCTGATTATTCTTATTAGCTGTTGGTGAATAATCATTATCATTACATTTCCAAAATTAGGTTCCACATTAATGTCTTCCTGTGGTGCCCCTTATATTAAACCTTGGATGTTTAATCTGCAACTACAATGCTTCTCACTTCTGTCAGATTACATTTTTGCCTTAGTGTTCCTCTAATAGGTGGTATTTGGCATGTGAAATGATGAGTGTGTATTGTAAACCAATTAGGTTTTATTCAAAAAAAAAAAAAAAAAAACTTGTGATTGGCAATGGAAAAATATCACGAGGCACTGAGAAATGCTTGAATTTCCTGATAGTTCCTGCCTCAGAAACTGTGCTGTTTAGCCAATCTGCTAAACCATTGGAACAGCTTTGTTTTTAGATGATGCTTCTCCTTTGCTAACATTTTTCCTTGCTCTGTAGAGCTAATTACTATCCCATACACTACTGTATGTGCCTTCAGTTGAAATCAAAAGTTAGATTTTTTTCATTGATTCTTTGTAAAGTAACAGGAGACAAAGAGATGCATACCTATGGACTAATTTTATCCTGTGGAAAATTTCATTTTCTTCCATCATATTTTCAAGAGTTAATTTCCATTTTGACTATTTTATTAATAGACCACTGGAAGCTTATAAACACTTCAAGGCTTGTAAGGCTGTGTTTTTGAGAAGATAATTAATTATACAGCTTTATGGATTACGACGCCCCCCCTTTCCATGCTTTTCTGACTTCCTACTTGTCATGTAGCTCCAAAAGTCTGATGAACACAGACTTATTTTTTTTTCCCCATTTGCTCTAAAGGAAAGTGTGATTCTTTATAAAGGACATATTGCAAACTGAAAATCTGCCACTCACAGTCAAGTTGTCCCATAATGCATACAACTACTCAACGACTTTTTAAAGACTAGTTAAGTGCTTCTGCAAAACCCAGACCATCAGCTGCAAAGATTGACAAGCTTAAAGCTAGCAGGGTCAGTGACAACCATCAAAACTTATTTCCCACACAATACAGACCATATACATTTCCTCACTAATTTTTCTGAAGGCAAGATTTTTTCTTTCTGGAACAGCAGAGCTATTTGATCTATGAGAGCAAAGGAACAGTGTCACCTTCTACTGTGTCATCTCAGATTTTGATCAATGTCTGAGTAGTTTCTTTATGAAAATAATTATTGGATTCTTTATGGATCATATGGAGTGGAGCTAAGTAAATCTTGAAACAAGGATATCTTCTGGAGAGTATCAATTTCATTTCTTAACAAATACAGGCGGTTTGTCCTGATCCTGCCAGCATAGGCATACATTTTCTACTGTCTTCCTCACAAAATCAGTTGCACTTTTGACTTCACTGCAAATTCCCACATCAGAAACCTTATTTAACAGGTTTACTTCGCTCTGCTTGGAGGTACTCCCTTATTATAATGAAAAGGCTTTTCAAAAGCAGGCAGTGAACAACATATATGGCAGGAATACTGTCATGATATGGCACCAATACTGTCTGCCTGTAAGGTAACCTGGTGCTGCTAGGGGTGCTTCACCGATGAGGCATGAACAGAAAGCCTTAAGGATCGTTAACTATTACATTCCGACTCAGACTGTCCATCTGTGAAGAGAAGCATGGGGATGGTAGAGAAAGTTCTTGTGGTGGGGAGATGGAGAAACCGTTTGTTCCCCTAGGGATTTTTCTTGTTACCAAGAAATCAGAATAGACCAAGCATCATAAAATGATGAACTTCCCAGAAACCAACAATCTATGTTTTCTGTGCAATAAATAGAAGGACAAGAGTGATCACTCTTCTTGTCCCTAGCATAACAACAAGCCGAACTGAGCTCACATGGACAAGCAAATAGATCAGCCTAGAAGGCAAACATGACCTATCTCCTCCCTAGTCAGAGAGTGGAGGTGGAATGGACTGCTGTGATCTGCAGCCTGGTGTGTACTCTGCATGCGCAGCTCAACAGTCACATGGAGCTTTCCTCAAGGCACACTGAAAAATACAATTTTTATCTGCCACAGACACTTAGCATGGAAACCAGCTATTTACATAGTTCATTGGCTAAAATGTAGTAGTTAAATTTCTATGGCTAAAATGAAGTAGTTCTACCTGTCATCATTTCTCTATTAAGGTATGACATACCAATTTATAAGTATGCTTTGATTTTCTTTGTGCTTATCACCCTTAATTTCTGGAGTACTTCAAGTACATTGATTAATTCTGTTTTGCATGAAATGCACAGAAACATGCACAGAAAGGAGAGACATAGTATGCTTACCAGAAGAGTGTGGACATGTATTATTTCCATACAACTAAGCAGACAGAAGGAGCTCCTGCAGGTTATCCAAACCTGGAGATATTCACCCCCTTCCCAGAGGAAGCTATCACTCTTCTGAGCTGCCTCTGCTACCCATGGCAAAACTTTCCAGCCTATTTCAGCCTTAAGAAGAGGTCCTTGATTAGGAGGGTTGTGAGCAAATCTCTGCTAACCCAGGTGTTTTCAAGTGCATTCAGGAGAGCAGCTCAGGCTGGATTGCTTCTGGCAAGGATAGGTAGCTAGGAGGCAGGGTTGGGTTGGTAAATTCTTCAGCTGGCAAGGCTGCATCTGGAAGAAGGATGTGTGCTCACGCAATGACTTGCCCAGGGTCAGACTGTGGCATAAACAACCTGAGACTTGCATTAGTTAATAAGTAGAAGATAAGCATGGGGATGACGAGAGAAAGTTCACAGCAGAAATTCTACAGTGCAGTGAAAAGAGAAGCTATAAGAAAAGCCAAGGGGAATAACAGTTTTCTTTGTTAGAATAAGGTCCTTTATTCAATATAAGAAGAAAGCACCTTTTCTGTGATTTTACACTTTTTGCCACAAAGCCTTTATACAAACAACTTCTGGTTTTATGAGGCAGCAACAAGGCACTCTTCTTCCAGAACTGTCAGACAGTGATAATTAAAGCTGCTATTCAGGAGACTGTATTTGAACAACTACTTGACAGGGAGTGTTACAGAATATCCTGCACTCTCTCTGCATTGCACAGCCTTTCTTTTGCTATGAACTCACTAAAAAATGAAAGTTAAATAACATCAGACAAATGCATAACGAGCTTGTGCTGCAATGTTTAATAAGTTAATCAAGTATGTTAATGATACATATTTACGAGAAAGGAATTTGACTTGAAATCAAGTCAGGAAACAACAAACGCTGGTAATAAGAACAGCTTTGCATTGACAAAGTCCAGATGAATAGGAGATAATTTGGGAATCGAAAAGAACACAGAAACTGGTGATGGAGCTATGAAGAAGAGCTGAATTTCGCAGCATATCCATTTACAAAAGTCATTACTGATAGGAATAGCAAAACAACTTGTCTATACTGGATACGAGTAGAATTCAGTGGACTAAATTGTCTATATTTGTGCAACATTTCATATTTATTTTTAAGAATTTGCTTCATACTGTGGAATTTGAATCTGATTTCCAAAGCCTTAGAACATCTGGAATGTGTCAGGTCTTTGTTTCGTTAGAATTAAGGCACATGTGAGGTTAGGGTTTCAGACTTGGCAAACTCTACGATGCAGAGAGTGTTTGGAGTTGCTTGGGTTACATTTTTTTGTTTTGTTTTTTATTTCTGTTTTTCAAATCTCATTTCTTCAGAAAAAGATGTCTGGAGAATAATCATCCCACTGTAAAAGCCCGTTTCAGGTAAGAAACAGCACCCTTTCTTTGATCTCCTCAAAACTGTGAGACACATGAGATGGCTAAAAATGAAACAAGACCAAAGTTCATCCCAAACCAGGACTTAGAAACATGACTTTCACTGAAGAAATGTTTGTAATGTATAGAAAATCTATTTTATTTCTATTTTCTTCTCTTAGAAAGGAAAACTATTGTCCCTGTCTGTGTTTAGGGTTGAGAGCTCCTAAGTTCTAAAGCATGAGAAAAAGATAATTAGTAAGGCTCACTGCATGAGTGCAAATTATTTTTTTCTCATGACATCAGTGTGCCAGGCTCATGAAGAATGAACCCAGAGGCACCGCAAGGCATGGTGACCACTCTTGTTGCACTCCTACCCTTCCAACCACTGGTAGTTAAGGTGGCATACTCCTAGGGTGCACTGTCACACTATGTGAGGACTAGTTGGGACCAGAAAGCTGCATGGCTACACCAGTCCACAGAATCTATTCTTTCATATTCTGTGAGATATCAATGTAAGATTTTTCCTTCCTGTTAGCTTGAGCTAAGCTCAATCAGGGCACCTCCTGGCTCAGACATAAACCTGTTACACTGTGTAACCCGTTTACTGGCACACATTACGTTCCTCCCTGTGCCTACAACATTTGTAGTCCCTCAGCCACCTCTAGTATTTATTAATGCTTAAGGTCAATTTGACTAACTCGGACTGTACCTACTTTGCTCAAAAACATGTTCCCTAGGATCAACTGGAACTGGACTCTAAAGGTTTATTTAAAGAATCTGCATTACCCACCTTTAAAAACTTTTGCCTTCTTAAAGTCATTTAGATTGATTCTCCATGGTACCAATTCAAATTCAGAATTCACTAGTTTCCAATCATTTAGAATTATTATTATTTTTTTTTAATGGAAATATGTACATTTTAATTTAGAAGCTTGATTATATTTTGCAAAATGTGATTAGGGTTAGGGTCCATAAGTATCTATTGAGCACTGTTACAGCTGATAAGATTATCATGGTGGAAATGGAAAAAGAAGCAAACAGGGAAGGAATGCTCACCTATATCCAAAGATCTAGGTTCACAGGAAAGACTCCACAGAGGAAGGATCTCCAGAAAGAGACTGTTCAGTAGTAGCAGTCAGCCCTCAAATGGGGTCTAGGAGGGATGGAGCCTGCCTTCACCTGTGCTCCCATGGCTGACTCAGTCCTTACCTCAGATGATCAATCAGTGGTTCAGGCCCTGACTCAACAGTTCCCATACAAGTGCCTTATGTAAGTAATTCCCAGTCTGAGTTTGCTGATCTCAGGCAAAGTGCTCCTGGTTATTTGGGCTCTGTGAATGGCTCCCTGAACAACACAGACAGTTTCTTCTCACTTACTGGAGGGAAATTATGTTGGAACTTAGTAAAGAATGGAAGTTTATATTTGAGTCCTTAACATGGTTTTTCAAGGTTAGCACTCTTTAATGAAGTGTGAGTGCTAGCTGATATATCTCTGAAATACAGCTTTGCTTGTCTTAGAGGCTGCATTGACAGCTACTAGCCCTTAATCAGAAGCCTGAACAGGTCAGTGAACAACAAAAGATGGTGTGATCGGAGTCATTAATAATGTTTTTCTCTGCTAAAGTGCATAACCTAAGTATTAAAATTACTTGGAGCACTAAATGATGACCCTTCTCAAGTCACCATGCGTCAGTGACTTTCAAATGATGGCTGCACAAAACTCCAGCTAGGCCCAGCAGCCAGCAGGGTAGCTTATCTGATGTCCCTGAAAGGTTTTGGCTAGCCTCCTTTGATGGCCTCAGACCTTGGCAGCAAGGGAGACTCTGAGCTACTGTCTGAACAAAGGAACAGAAGGTTTTCTAGTGTTGTTTCTCTCTTTGTTTTGTTGTTGTTGTTGTTTGTTTGCTTTCTATTCTCATCACAAGGACTACTTTCTCTTGGTCTTTTTGGCAGCTGCACTTTCGCCTCCCGGTTCCTCTCTCATCATTTGTTCTGCTTTTAAAGTAGAACACATAGATGAGGTGACGAGGATCCTTTCTGTGGACTTAGTGAACATCCCTTTCCTTCAGGGTTAACCTCATTGCACATGCTGAGGTTTCCCGGCGCTGTCCTTGGCTCCTCTTTTTACTTTCTCTGCAATGAAAAACTTAAGCCTCAAAGTGCATCTTTCTCTCAGCCACTGCTGTAGAAAGTAGAAAGACAGCTGCGCCATAGCTGCATTTTTCAGAGTTTCTTACAGCTGTAGGAGAGAATGTTTCTTTTCTGCTACAGCAGTCTGGCTGTCTGAGCCAAGCTGAGAAATAACTGAAAATAATAATAAAGCAGTTTAACACATTGAATATCTGTGTGAGGCACTTACTGCATCCCGAGTCTTTTCTCCTCTTACGGACTCCTGTTTAGTCCCTGTTATTGTTCATTCAGCATTTTATAATGACAGGCATATAAACATTATAAAGCCATGCAGCTGGAGCACGCCTGAATGCAAATTACCTCACACAGGAAATCGTGCAATGCATTCGGTACCTGAAAATAAAGATCCACATAATGAAAATGGAGATAGTTGTGTAGATGCAAGAGGAATCATGGTAATTTATGGCAGCTAAGGATTTGCCTATGCAGATGTCCCAACAAGCAGGTGAAAAACAGCTTGCTCTGTGCATAATTGGTGCATTTTGTGGCATAGTCCCTCCCCCCAGCCCTCCGAACTGGGCACAAATTGTTCTCCTTCCCTCAGGACTGAAATACTGGAGCTTGAGGGATTTGAATTGCACTGTTTGGGTCCAAGGCATTTTTAAGAGCACAGATATGTCAATCCAGCACAAAGCTTAAATTTCCACAGAGAGATAATGCTGTGCAGTTTTGTCCCTTGCCTTGAACTGATATGTCCTGCAGATAAAATTCCAGAGAATTCAGGGTGTAAGGGCCACAGGGCAGAAAATTACAATGAAGGTGTCTACCAGAGAAAGGAAGTCAGTTAAGCTATGATGACAGAAATGGATTCCTTCTCAATAATTCCTTTCTCTACCTGTCCTGTGCAAGATTTAAAAGGGATTACTATGTCCTGTGGACACAAGTTAAAAGCAGACCTAAAAATTAATTAGTTTTCCACATCCTTTCAGAGAGTCATCAAAGAGTCGCAAACCGTTTCTATCTTAGAAGTGGCAAAAAGCAGTAAAAAAGTAGAGAGACTATCATGGGCTAAAACTCCCATACAAAGATTTTGCTTATACCAAGTGTGTGCTTCAATTTAATTGCTGCTTTATGAAGGACTTAGTTGTCTCTTGTCCCATACAAGCCTTAAGGATGCACTAGTAGTGTTTCTTGCCCTTCAGTTTCCCTCTTGGAAAATGTTAATCTATCTGCCTGAAGAGCTGTTGATATTCTAAATCAACTCAAGGAAGGAACAGAATACTTAGTGTCTCACATGTTGAGTGGCTATTTACACCTCAACGGAATCAGACTAAACCAAAACGATGCTCTTTGATATCTTGCACTATGCAAATTATTCTACAAGGAGTAATGCCAGCATAGAGTGAGGTCCAGGAACCCACAGGAAAGGACTTGCACAGTAATTTAATGTGAGCTGAGTGAAAAAAATGATGGTAATTCATGATGCAAAGGGCTAAATGTCTTCATTTTGCAGCATGTGGAGGAATAACCGGGAACAAGGCAGTCACAGATCAAAACACAGACTTCACACAAACCTTTAAAGACATAGTGGAGGAACTTGCAATGAGGCAACCACATAAAAGAAGAAGATACCATTCTATTGTCAGACAAAAAAATCCTCACACTTGTAACATTAAGAGTGAAATGTCTCCAGTACATTCTTCAGCACAGATTTACCCAGAGCATTGTCTCCCTTCACTCATTGTGACAGCAATAAAACCATGTTGTATACAAACTAAGGCACATATCAGTGTGATGTCTGGCAGAGGAACTCCAGTACTCCCCATACTTGCTTCTGCTCTAATATTATACTCATTATTTTTCTGCAAACCCAAATTCACCTAACTTCTAAGAAAAAGTATACACTTAAAGAAAGAGAATTAAGCCCAGAAACAACATATATTGCACACTGCCAATAATTAAGCAGTATTTCAGCCATACCAACATAGAGTAGAAGACTAACTAGAAAAACATTGAGGTAGCACACATCAAAATCTTCAGCAGCACATAAATATTATTCAATCATGGCATCCCTCTATTTGATCTGAAAAATAACCACTGGATTTTCAGTTGGACTTGTCTTTCATTATTCCTTATCCACCCTTCCCTAAAAGAAAAAAAGAAAAAAAGAAAAAAAAAAAAAGGCAAAAGCCTATGCAATTGTTCTCTTAAATATCTGTCTGGGTATCTTGGTAGTGTAACATCAGTGTTGTTGGTTTTAAATTTCATCCGTGCTCACCAAGAGAGAAATGCAGAAGAGTCAGGGTAGCACAAAGATAATACTGTTTATATTATTTTTATCCTTATTAGCTCCCTAACAGGAAGAAATTGCTACCTCAGCCTCAGTGTAGAGCAAGAAAGGAGCAGAGTATCTCTCTGAGCCTGTGCTCCCTGACACATTCATCATTTTGGTTTATTTCAGAGGACTCCTTTTGTTATCCTGCACTATACACCAAGACTCTTCAGCTGGCTTTTGGGGCAAACTGTGTATTATATTATACTGTATGGCTCCGTATTGAAAAGTTCATATATTTCAAGAAAGCAGAGGAAGGCATTATTAAAAAATTTGAAGAACTGTATGAAAAGCATGACATGTTTCATGGCTCCACTACAGTTCTGAATCCTTTAAAATTTATGCACGAGTAGGGTGTGAAAAGCAACAGCAGTTGGCTAGGGTGAGAGATCACTGGGAAACAACACAGGCATGGAGACCCATTGTAAGATGAAAGTTAATGTCCCTCCAGCTGTGGGAAACTTTGAGGAATGTGAAGTCAGGAATTTGAATACAAGATTTTTCTCTTGGGTCCCATCAAATCCCTGTTCTGTTTCACTTGATTGAATGGGATCTGCATCAGGGACTTCCTATATTCCTGCCTAATCAGGTGAAAACACAGTGAAAGATGTGACTAGCCGTCTGTAGGGAACAATTTCTGGGCAACAGATAGGAGCACACATTTGCCTTGCTATAAACTGATTCAGCCCAGGATTCATCATCTGTCCTGAGGCCCAGCTCAAAAATTCACTGTGATGCATTATATATGTCATTAGCAGAAACATCTGAGAACATGTCTGCAGGCTACATTTATCAGCACAAATGCAAGCATCCATTGTTATGATGGATCCCACACCTGGTCTAGGCTAGAAACAAGGGTGTAACATCTTGGTATTCATGGGGGCAATGGAAAGAAGTTCAGGAATGCAGGTTTTTTTATTGATTTCATTTTTAAGTCGAGAAAGAAGGAACAGGGCAGTGACAATAGATATCTCACGAGGTCAGATATGAAATGATCTCAACTCAGTCACAGAATAGTTACTCCAGATAGTGGAAAGAATGGGAGGAAAAGATCTACCACCCATTGTGAAATATAGGAAAAGTAGTCCAGTATGTACAAAGAATAGATTGGATTTGAGAGGAAGAAATCTCACTGTGTCTTAACTGGGTAAGATAAAATGTTTAGATTGACTGGAAGATGAAGTGATGTGCAGAAGTTCTCAAGCAGTAGCTTTCCATGTAAAGACTACATTTTGCTTTCTCTCGTATTTTTCTGCTAGGGATACAGGTACTTCGTCTGTCAGGATAACTTGTGGAATAACACCACAAGGCAGCACAGAATATGACCAAACAAAACTTTTAAGACATAATCCCAACAGTAAGTATCTCTTTCTTTTTTTCTTTTTTTTTTTTTTCTGTTGTTTTAAAACTAAGTGTCTTCTTTTGCCATCAGCACAGCTTATGATGTGACATCTGTGACCAATGTCCACAAAAGATGACTGCATAGTCATCTTTTCTGTTTTAAGTCTCTGCAATGGGATTGGAAGAAGTAGCAACTGTAGAATCTCAACAGTGAATTCATGAATGATGCATTAAAAGAAATCTCTCTCTGCTTGGTGCTTGGAGGGAATATTAGGCAAGCTTGCAAAACCATTGCTGGGCTGCACTACTGGAAGTAATATGCAGCTTGAACATGGCCAGGAAATTCTACTTAGTCTCAAAGCAAATGCATAAAACACAATGAGAAAAAATAAAGAGCTAATTATTTGAAGTCATTTGGCATATTGTGCTTTTTTCCCCCTCCCTCTCCCTTTATGTCACTCACTTTCACAAAACAGCTGCCTTCACAAATCTGGCAAAAGTAAAGTCTGTTTTAATTACTTCCTTGATATGTCTTATAGAAACATATCTTAGTGAAATATGGCTACCACATTTCCAAGGGAGACCCTTTACTTTAAAACAGTGATCTGTAAACTTTCTAATAATGAGTTTTCTTCCCACATTACTAACACTGTCAGAGGGCTCTAAGAAATTATGCAAGTTGTTTCTGTGGTATAAGAATAACCCTGTCTTTAAACCTAACTTCATCTACAAAATCTAGGTCAGGAGTTTGAGATACTATTACTACAATAGTAATAATTCCTTTTCTGCTATAAATTTCATTACAGGCCACCATTTGTTACCAAAACCCATTACTGTTTAACAGGCATTTGTAACAGCCTAAAACTGAGTTGCTCTTTCCAATTAAGAGGTGTGTGTGACTCAATACACCTGGCAGTTCCAGAAAAGATGATGAATAAGCTGGCAGAATAAGTCATCTTCCTACTCTCATAAAATAAACCAGACATGGAAATGTATGTCCTGATGTTGATACACAGTCAGAAATTCCTCATTAATCTGAAATCAAGTCCTTTTATTCCCAACTTCCTGTATCTCCATGGTGATCATCCTAAGAGTTAAGACTGGCAATGTTCTCTTGCTATGTTAAACTATAGGGTTGTAAGATATTTTATCATTTGTTAGAGTTAGTAAACAACAAGGGAAAGAAAGTGACATATACTAGCAGGGAGAGAGCTGACAGAACTTATGCCTTTACAGAAAAATAAATCATTCATATCCATGAGAACAGAGGTTTGGCTGGCAAATTGTAATGACAAATGATGTAATAACTTCATTATGTCCTGTTTTAGTATCCAGAAGAGTTACAAATTTTAATTCTAAAATCATTATATGAAGTGATTTGTAGATCTTCCTTGAGGCTTGCTACTTGGAAGTCCGAGATGCTTTGTGAAAAATACCCCAACTAAAGATTTCTATCCTTTATTGATTATCTGCAAAAGTTCATGTTTCCACAGTCTGATGATTCATTTTCACAGTGACAGCATTGCCTGCATGGGATATCACCTTTCATGAAGAGTGTGTGTGAAAGATCTTGGTGGGTTTATTTATGGAGATAGATGCATATATTGTCCTGGGAAGTTTTATTTCGGCCCATTTATTAAGTATTAAGTTGTGGAAAGTTTTCATGAGTTTGTTGAAGATGAGTATTTCTTGGGATGCAGAGATGAAAATGGTACTTGCATTGTTTTTAAACAATTTTTGTACAGTCCTGGTCTAAGACAATTTCTGGCAATGGAATATTTTATCTGTTTAAGTACCAGTCTCTTCAAATATGCGGTAAGTTTCTTTGGAAAAGTCATGTTTGGGTTAGACTCATCTTTGAATTGGTGAGTGGGCAGGGAAGTGTTCTCATAAGAGTAAACACAGCAGCAGTTGATGGACTATTAATCACAACCTATTTGGCCTACTACAGATCACTCTGTTTTTACCTTTCCAAATCCCTCCATCAACAGACTCCCTTTCTTCCTGTTTTACATCCCATTTCAAATTTGTCATTCCTCCTGACTGAGGATAATATCCATCCCTTTTCTTTGACTTATCTCTTCTCTGTTCTTCACACTACACCTATGACTCCGTCCTCAAGACAAAATTAATCCTCCTTCCTAAACTTTCTTTTTGCTCTATAGAAAAAAAAAAAAAAAGTGGGTGGAGATGTGGAGATGTGAACCATCCTTTTAGATCTGCCAGCAAAATATCTATAAACGTGTGAAAAAAACCACAAGCAATCAAGCAAGCAAACAGTAGCAGAGGAAGTGTCTGATGTTGCTCAGGGAGCACACCCAAGCCTGACTGCTATCTGCAGTCCATTCCCCCACGCTCTTTATCTTCCATGGTTGTTACACCAGATGTCAGAGGGTGCCACCCTGCCTTTTCTCTTAGTGTCTGCCTATGGATTTGTGGTCCGTGAATTAGTCTCACCTCTTTCTGAACCCACTGAAAATATTACCACCACAACATTTCTGGAAACAAATTTCAGAAGGTTGTTATCACTATATAAAAATCTTTTATAGAAGATTTCTTTTGTAGGAGCAAAATTCTTTTATCTGTCCTAAACCCATGTCAATAAGAGCTCCAGATTCCTCTTATTCACAGCATCTGTAATTTTGTAAACCTTTATTCATCCATTCATTCTCCCCCTGTCCCATTTCTGCTGTACAGTGCAGAATGCAATGAGTGTATCTAACAATGGTCAGGTAGAGCTGTGGTTGAAAATAAATTATATTGACAGATAAAAACAGTACACTCCCCGCTTTCATAAATCAGTGCGCAATAACATTTGAAGATTGGCCCTTCAGTGAGAGCCAGGTACCTATTTGTTTTTGTGAATTATTTCAAGGGAACAGCTGCTCATTCTTTTGCCTGTGGAATGTCTATCTTGTTTGAGGCACCGAAGCAACAGAAATAATTTTAATTCAGCAGCATGAATGCAGATCAAAAAGTTAGCTGAAGGCAGGACATCTTGGGGTAACTTCTGTAACACAAGTTCACAGGAGGCCCTCCAAATCTGCTATTATTTGCATGGAGAAGTAAAAAATCAAAGCTAAATACTACATTGTCTCTGGGTATTCAACATTTTCCCCTGGAGTGAAGTGAGCTGCTGCTTTCAGCAACCCAGCGTTTGGAAAGACTGATATGGGATAACAAACTGCTTAGTGGTGTCACTGGCCAGGAGACAGGCAGAAAGGAGAACCTGCCGAGGTAAAGGCAAAAGGGTGAGAGCAATTAACCTTTGACGTGCAGTATAACATCTTATGGCCATCACCATCTTCATTAACTATCATGCCTACATCAGGAATATTCCCTTACACATGCAAGGTTCATTTGCAAAATGCCATCTATTTGCATTATCTGGGAGCAATTTGCATTCAAGTTCCTCAATCATTTTCAGACAGGGAAGTACTAAGGAAGCTCTCCAGGTAATAAAATACTGAAAAGATTTAGAATGAGAAAACAAAACAAAACAAAACAAAACAAAAAAACCACCACACAATAAAGTTAAGAACATTTGATAGTTTAAATGAGGAAAAAAATACTGATGGGACTTTCTAGTGACTAGCAAAAATGAACACATATGATGGTAGCTTGGAGCCTGGAGACCCAGGTCCTCTTCCTGGGTCCATCAGTCACTGTGCCTTGTCGCGCAGGTTGTTTTGCTGTTTATCCCGAGGACAGGGAGAAAGGCTGTACACACTGATTCTGCACCTGAGCACACAAGCACTGTCAAGCTGACAGAGACAGAGCATACTTAGACTGGATATAAGAAAGAAGTTTTTTACAGTAGGAGTGGTGAGGCACTGGAACAGGTTGCCCAGAGAGGTGGTGGATGCCCCGTCCTTGGAGACACTCAAGGTTAGGCTGGATGGGGCCTTGAGCAGCCTGATGTAGCTGTAGGTGTCCCTGTTCATTGCAGAGGAGTTGGACTAGATGACCTCTGAGAGTCCCTTCCAACTTAAATGATTCTAAGATTCTATAATTACAGACTTCAGCAAGCAGGGAAGAATGGGTTATCTGGTGCAAGTATGAATGAGCTGGCACAAAAAGAATAAATACCTGATTGTGATTTCTTCAGACTGCTCATCACTAAAAATGAGCCATTGGCATTGCACTATAACACAGTTGCAGATCACAGGGGTAAAAGCACCAAATATTGCTATAATTGTCCATATTAATAGAGTAGCCTGCCATCTGCTTCCCAGCCCATGTGCATGGGCTGTTGCTCCATACTTGAGCACACATTCATAAGAGGAATGCTTGCATGGCAGGCAGATAGGTCTTTATTGTAGAGATCTTCACAAACATTGCATTGCATTTTCTCAGTCATTTAAAAATCTTTCTCCAAACAGATCTGCTTGTCTGTGTGTTGTGTTTTTTTTCTTAAAGAAAACAAATCTGATATCTTAACGAGACACTAACTACATTTTCCAACTGCAGACATGCACAAACAGACATAATATTTATATTTCTATATATGCACATACACTTGTATAAAAGTGCAGTGACAAAGAGATGGGATGAATATCATCTTACGAATTAGACCCTGCTATAACACTGACTCCAGAGAATTGTGGGGCAATTAAATGCTATTTTTGCTGACAAAACCACCTTGGGAAATTTCTCTGCGCTGCCCTGACCCAGTTGCTGCCCCTCCTCAGGAGCTTGCTGTCTCCTTGACGGAGGCAATGCAATTCTTTGCAGAACAGCCTGTGACCGAGACCCTTGAGACAGTGCAGGGTAAAGAGAAAACACCAGAAGAAAGGCATTTGAGGCTTTTGTCCTTGCTTTTGTGTGTGTGTGTTTGTTTGTCTGCTTTTTAATGCTGATGTAGTTCATGAAATGATCCAGTTGTGCTGGCACATATGTGTGGGAGCAGGTAAAAAGGGCTGAAGGTCAGTGGAGGGAGGTTAGACAGTTAATATCGCCACGAAGGAACACGTACAATGCAACTAATCCTAAAACCAAAATTCACCATTTTGCAGTGCTGTAGCAGAACTTCAGCTCTCCAGATCTATTCACTGTACTTGATTCTCGTATTTCACTTGCTAAATATTCTAGGTGTGGGTGTATTGTTTAAAAAAATGCTTCTTTTTTTTTTTCACTAAAGCATACTGACAAGCAACTATTCATTTCTTCCAAAATAGAGTATCAGACAGTGAAATGCAACTTTAAGCGAAAAGATTTTTTTTTTTAATGTAACATCTTTCTTTTCAGTGGAATAAACAACCAGCATGTATTTCCAGCTGGTGCTCAATTCCTCCTCATGTCTGATTCAGCCCTTGTACATCATTATATGAGTGCTATTGTTGCTGTTGAAAGTATGTGGATTGTTGGGCATTTGTTTCCTCAAAGAAGCAATTTTTCTTCCCCTAGGATAAATAATTGTGGGTATTTTATTTATGGAAAGCTCAGTACTGAACATGCTTACACCAGTTCAGCAAAGAATGTAAGAGTGTGCTTAACATGAGGAGTATAATTTCTACCGCACTCATCAGGGACACTACTTACCTGCTGAGAACAAAGCAAGCATCTTCCTGGATTATAGCCAGAATGTTCAGAACCTCACAAAATTGAGCACATTGCTAATTGAAATTACTATGCGTGCTTCAGTAGGAGTTAGCCACTTAAAAACCATTGGAGATCTGGTCTAAAGTCATCCTTAGAATCCTACTAATCCCCTTTTTAAGCCTTGGTTACAGCAGTTCATACACAGCTGCATCCTATTTCTGTTTCCAAAAGTATCCTTTTAACAGTTTTAAATTGGTTTCCTCTTAAGTGATAATTGATGATCTGACTTGGTGATCTTCAAGGTCTTTTCCAGCCTGGATGATTCTATCGTATAACTTTATAGTGTCTCTGTATTTTTCTATCGTGGAAGCAAACAGGTGCTTCTGTCTGACCTTCTCTGTTCTAATAGTGTCGGATATATTTCTGCTACGTCATAATTTATTTGTTTTTCTCTAAAACACTCACCTTTATAATCACCGTGGATACTGTAGACATGTTGCTGTTCCTCTCATATTTTTTTCTTGCCCTTCTCCTAGACTATTGACTTTCTGGTTTTATCTTTTTTGAATTGTTGTGCACAGAATTGCAAACAGCATTCAAGGTGAAGGTACACTCTCTGTTTACATTATGATACATTCTTAGCAGCATTTGTTTCCTTTCTTAATACAGACTCTTGTTTATTTAACTTGATTCTCAGCTTCCGTCAATAGATGGTTTTCATCAAGGAGACTATGATGAAGGCTTTTCTTTCCTGCAGACACATAAATTTAGAACTGATCAATCTATAGGCAGTATTTTGCTCTTAGTCTGCTTCACTGCCAGCTACCTTTTTGACTACCAGCTTGAGTTTAAATGTCTCCTTCTCAGGCCCTTCCCAACCTATAACCTGGAGAAGCACTGGTAAGTAGTCACACACCAAATCACTGATGTGTTACAGCCTAATTCATTATTCTCCACGCACACATACACCTGAGGTGATGGTCTCTCTGAAAATACAGGTAACTCTGTTTTCCCCTCCATCCTCCACAGAACACATATGGATAAACAACTGAACAAGTGGAAGCTCTACAAATACAGCACACATCCCTATTCTCCTGCAATGCACAAAGTTCCCTTACCGAGGAGTAAGGATCTGCCTTGTTCCAGACACGTAGCACAGTCTGTGCTCCTGAAACAGTTCTTTTCTGTCTTGCTGTAACAATATTGTTTTGCATTGTTTGCAAGCTTTGCTGTATTGCTTTCACGTCTTTGCACAAATATTGATGAATATGCAGGAGTCTCCCAGTTTAAGGTATTTCTTGGCTTGTTTTGCAGGTCAGCCCCATCCTAGGCTGAAAACAAACTGCTTACTATAGCCAATGCTCCTGACAACTTTGCAGTTTCTCATCGATTCTGTGACCCTTCCTTCTCATCCCACAACTGTGTGGCTGCCCTTATGGTCTCCCCAGGGACACTGTCAGGAAATGCACAGCAGGTGGGAGATCTCATGTATCACCTCCTGCAAATGAAGGCTGAGCAGCTCTCTACCCAAGCTCAAGCACAAACAAGTACTCTAAAATTATCTGGGCATTTGGCAGCAGCAGCTGTACGTAGCAATGCACTGCAGCCCTGGCAGCGGCAAGGCGCAGAAACAGATGGTGCAGCAGAAAATATGGGTGTTGTGCTTGCTGTCTGGAGGCCTCCCTGCTTCCTTCCTTTATCGTCTTTGCTGAGTTTGTTGTGGATAAAATGGGATTCCCTTTCTGCCCTTCTTCCTACTGCTTCTGTATCCAGCTGTTCCTGGAACTTCTCTCCATTTATGACTGGTCACTTATACTTCTTCCTTTTTGGTTTTGACCTTTCTCTTCAACCTGTGCTCTTACAGTTTTGGCTCATCTCCACACTGCTCACATGGTAGAGTAGTATTGTTCCTACAGGTTTCTGCTGTTCACGAGAGAGGTGAGTGTAGGTATTAGCATTTACCTCAAAGAAGTCATCAGAAACATTTTAAACTTTCATGCTACAGAATGTGCATGGATGTGTGTCCTGCCACAGCAGCGTCAAAATGCCTTTGAAAAAGCATTTACTTTTTTTCCCTGAAAAAATCAGATTTCCTGTGGGAAGCCAGTAAAGTTTTATCAAAGTTTCCGTTTAGTACATTCAAAATGAAGAGATGTTTTTGCTCTTCTGATGAATTTCAGGGCAATGCAGCTCAATGAACATAGATTTCCTTAGCATGAGTCCTTTGTTCAAGCACAGGGAGCTCTGGACACCCACTGGCATTATGCAGCAGTTGCTCAGCACTTCTAGGGGATGAAAATGAAAAGCAGAAAACTCCAGTGATTAAAACCACAAATTTAAGAGCAAACTGAGTGAAAGTATGTAATGTGTCTCGAGGTGCAATGGAGCTGTAGTGTACATACAGGGAAGTAAGTGCTCCGTGCTCTCTGAGACACGCTCTGTGAAGCACAGAAGTTAGCAGTGTACACTCATAAGGGACACAGACTGGGGCAGGGATGCTCAGAGAGAGCCTGGCAGGAAAACCAGTGAGCAGCAAAGAAATGCAAACATCCCTATCTCTATTTCTGTGCTGTCCAAAGCCTCACCGGGGAATAAATCATGTCATTTGAGACTGAGGCTAGGTGTTCTACTTATGTAAATACTCATATCCTCCTCTATTTTTTTTTTATTTTTATTTTTTACTATTTTTATTTTTTACTATTTTTTTCTCTCTGTGATTGTTAAGCTTCTATTTATTGGCAATAAATTCATTAAAATTCTCCCACTTGAGACTACTTTGGCTGTGGACACCCAAGATTCACTTTGCCTCTGGGACCTCCACATTACCAATGCAAACTAGGGGAATGCGGGAGATGCATTCTTATCTCTGTGCCCTAGCTTCCCCTAAGTACTTTTAACCTATAATAGCTATGGATACAAGCTCTGTGCACTTGTAAACTAGATGACAAACTGAACAGCACTTGTGCTCACATACTCCTGACAAACACAAACCACAAAATCCCCAGGCATTCACCAGCCTGCTGAAAATTGTTTTGACCTTCATTCTGACGTGGGATAGAGTGGCTGGGGGCAGGAAGTAGTTGCTGATCTGTGATTGTTTTTGAGGCAGTGAATCATAGTCATGTTATCCCGGGACAACAGGGTTGCATATCTTTCAAATCACTGAAAATATCGGTTTCAGTCCATGGATAGTGTGGCACTGCATGGTTTGAAAAGAGTTTATCCCTGCCTTTCATCCATTGGAAATAATTGAATTGCAATCATTAGATTATTTGTGCTTTTTTCTTTGCAGTTGTTGCCTTCTTTTCTTCTACTTAAAACCTGAAAATGAGATTTACATTGCATTCCAGAATCCAGACTTCATGCATGAAGTTGTATGCTATCCAGCATGGACATTAGGGACTGCAGCAGGCAGTCATTGCTTTCCCAAGAAAATCAACTCTAGCAAAGTTTGGGGCAGCAATTTAAAAGTGCTTTCTTCCTGTTTAAATTAGGAGAAAATTTGAGGATTTGTACTTCTCAGGAAATGATGGGGTAATACTGTTTGCTAATGCTGTGGCATACATAAAGCAAAAATTTACATCTTTCCCAACTTCTGCCAGGGTACACAATGAACAGAGGGGTGAAATACGCTTAAATTTATAAGCACAGGCACACCTTAAGAAATTGGATATTGAGGTTTAAATGCTTTCTATTCCTTAGGAAAAAATATAGGTGCAATCACAGTCTGTAAGAGCTAGCAGTTCTTCTGAAGCTTAAAAGAAACTTGCTTTTTGGCTATAAAATATGTATTATTCATCTTGCTCAGGTTAACTTTATTTTTCTTTTAAAGGAGCTTTGACACTTGAAACTGGCATTTGTGAATTACTATAAATCTCTGCAATATTAACCAGGTGGGAAGCTGGTTGTTGAAAATGAGAAATATGACCTATGGAATAGCCCGTTTAAACAGAAGCTGAGTTCAGCCTACTTAAAAGCACTAAACCAGGTGCTGACTGCTCTGTTCTGCCTGTCTGTAGACACTGTTCCATCCATTGTTATGGTAGTTCTTGAGTAGATTTTAAAATATTTTCTGTATAAACATCTTCCTTCCTCCCTCCGTCCCTCCCTCCGTTCCTTCCTTCCGCCCCTCCCTCTGTTCCTTCCTTCCTTCCTTCCTTCCTTCCTTCCTTCCTTCCTTCCTTC